>NW_010135984.1:0-16881 GCF_000699245.1 Pterocles gutturalis | reverse complement strand
CTCTAACATTCTGTGATTCTGTGAAGGGCCAAACACCTGCCTACTATGTGCTCGCTCCCTTTCCTCAGCAGGAGAGGGAGAAGATGGGAGAAAGCTCATGAGCCAAAGTGAAGGCAGGGACACTGCAAAACTGACGCAACATGAGAAAAATAAACTTAATTTATTGTCTGTTAAATTAGATTTGGCAATAAGAAACAAAGGCAAGCACTAAAATAGGCTTTCTAACCTCTTCTGTAAGAGGAAATTTTGGATTATGTTTTCTTTATCATCTGCAGAGTACTTCTGAATTGTTCTGCATCCCTAGGAAGGTATCCACCAATGATTGAAAAATATAAAAGGACTATGGTATTGACTCTCTTATAACACGTATTTGGACTAAGTTGTAGCTTAAACTTAATAAGGTAAAGGGTTGTTTTTCTTTAGTCATGCCGTGTGGAAATAGCCATATGCTAAACTATAGGAAAAAAAAATTAATGGTATGCTGTTCACAACAAAAGCACCATGGTCTTAATGATCCAGGTCTTAGGTAAAACTAAAATATTTGATCACGTGAAACTATCTGGTGATGGAGACAAAAAATGTCACTGGCCTGGGACACACAGCCTGTGAGTCAATTGCTTAGAAAAAGAGACCTGCCAAACTAAGCCTAAGGTCAAGCCATGCATTTGGGTACCCTTTCCTGGAGAAACCGGGTGTCTCAAAGTGAATGGGAACTTGAACCCTGCAAACACTGAAGGGACCACAGAGCAAGGAACTGGTTAGTGACAGATACGAGGTTCTTGCTGTTACTATAAGGTAAGTAGTTGCAACTTAGATGTGGAACAGCTACTTTCCTGTGAGCAAGGAAGCAATTGCTAAGCCATGAATGTGACTGCTTCTGTTATCACAGTTACACTTCAATTATCTGCTCTGCATGCACTGTTAGACTGTTAGGCTTTTCTTTTTTTTCTTTTTTTTTTTTTTTGAGTTCAAAATTTCTGCAGAAATAAGACATGCCCTGTAAGGCGATAGCACATCAATTTTCCAGCCCATTCAGTTCCTGTGATTGGGACTGGATCTTATTATCTTATTTGGGTTCCCCTGTCTCCCCACATTGTCCCTCTGAGCATCTTTGTGGGTGTGCAGATGAGCTTATATCATGTAACACAGAGCTTATATCATATAACTTACACGGAGCTCAAGTGTTAAAGGGTATGAAGACATAAAAAATGGCATAATTTAAAACAGATGGGGGAAATAAGTCTATTTTTTTCCTATTATGAATGAAAAAGTGTTTACAGTTCAAGAGAGAATTAAAAACAAAAATAACAAGTGACACTAAGCACAGATATTTGGTAGATTTTTTTTATTAGCCTACATTTTAAAGACTTTGCTGCAGGAGGGATTTTGCATTGTAACTCTAGCCAGATTGGGGAAGAAAAGAAGAGGCCAATCAAAAGAAAATTCTGTAATTTTTCCAGATAGTTGCATCCTTTGTTTTCACCCGTGGGAGACTGTATACAATATAGGGGAGAAGAGAAAGGACAAAAGAAGACTTTGAGATATACTTTAGAAAGGTACTAATTTTGAAAAGAAATAACTCAAATTCAGGAAAAAAAGTGCAAAGAAATGTCACAAAATATCTAGATAAAAATGTTGCATAATGCAGTATGCTAAGAGCTATTATTCAACATATGAGTTTTATAAAATTTAAATAGTTAAAATAACACTTACTTACACCAACTGAAAACACATCCACAGATACTTTGTAAACTTCAAAACCTTGCCTTTTCTTATAAATAATATCTCAATCTCTATCTCTGTTTTTTGGGGTTTTTTGTGTTGGTTTTTTTTTTTTTTTTTTTTGGACTCTTTTTCCAAAATAAGGATGAGAGCATCACATTCAGGAATAAGAAAATTTGAATAGTATTATGGAAAAGAGCAAAACAGCTGATGTTTACAGAAGTGGAGAAAACAGTAAAAATCTTTTCCATTAACTTCAGCAGATTCTGCATTAGATTCACAGATCAAATTATTGCAATGGATTTAGAACAAAAGTGGGAGGACAGACAGAAACATATTTCTAACCATCTTCAACAAAGAACAAAAAAACTGGAAACAAAACATACAGATTTAGTTTGAGAATAAAGGTTAGATAAGCACTGGTGAATTAATATCTCCTTCAGAAAATACGAGGAAATTTTATTCACACAGTGAAGTCTCTGCTCCTGTGCTGTGCTGCAAGTATAAAGTTTTACCACAGAGCTTTGTAAGAAGCAAAAAGATTATAGGGCGTCATTGTGATTTATACAGGATTTATGATCTCAGGCCACTCATGACTGCATCACAAAAAAGAAAAACCTTCATCAAAACCACTGTTCTGGATGGGACTTTGTCTAAATACAGACCAAATAATCCTTTCTCCACAGCCTCATTACCAGTCCATATGTTGAATTCCCAGGAGCACTGAACAAAAGTAGTTATATTTTTCACAAAGTTGATTGCCTCCTGTCTACTTTCCCCAAATTGCTAGTGGTTGATTAGTTTGAAACGCAACAAAAAAAGTTTCAGGTAATTTAATGTGTATCAATTTTTACTTGGGAGACAACATGGTCTCTTTGGTCCTTACTGTGAATATTCCATCATCTTCCTAATCATAACACCACCTTGGTCTGTGTCAATGTCTCTCAGTATCCTAGGAATACGCAGCAAAAAGCCTTAAATGTCCAGACTGCAGTGGTACATTGTCAATACCTCAGCCCACTCAAGGCCGGAATACTGAGAAATGGGAAAGAAGTTTGAAAACCACTGCAGGAAAAGAGAAGATCACAGTGTCACAGAGTCTCAAATAGAGATTGACAGCAGAGAAAAAGAAGGGATACATCTTGTGTAGAGGTAATAAAACACATGACACACGGGATGCATGCAAACGTTACTGCAGATAATATCTGAGGCAAAAATTCCTGGATCAACAGATACATCTTCCAACACACAAACTAGCAAAATTAGGGTGTTATAAGGTACTTACTTATACATAGATTACTACTATAGATATGACTCAGAGGTATGGGGTTTAAATGCTGAATTTCCAAACAGACAGCTGAATTCTGGGAGAATGACAGGTTGGGTTTGTTTGGGTTTTTTTGCTTTGTGAGCATCAAACCGAGTTTTCAAAGGCTTGGCAACAAAGCTCCCTCAAAAAAACCCCACACCATATGAGTGAGCTAAGAGAGCTTTCTGTACTCACCCAGGAAGGACCAAACAATATTACATATGTAAATATTTTCAAGTTGCTGGGATTAGAAACTAATGGTCTGAAATCTGGAATTAGCTTCCGATATTATTTCACATCATTCACATTACATAGTTCTTCGCCGTATTGTCTTTCTGACAATGCTAAGATGTGCTAACATGTGGCCTGCCACGTGTGTTTGAAAGACATTTTTCAGCTTTCATCCAAAAAAATGTTCTCCAGCCCAGGATGTGACCAATGACAACACAATTACCTCACCCAGCATTTGGATGGCTGAGGAGGGGTAAGATGCCAATGATACAGCCCAGCAGAGACCAACAGGAAGGAGTCACTGCACCAGGACAATGGAGAAAACAGACAATTAGGGAACTTCTCCTAACCTTGTGGATTTTACAGCTTGGAGCGGGAATGAGCTCAGAAAGCCAGAACAGTTCTTGTAAGGCTCGTGCAGAAGGCTGTGTCTGATTCACATCATCAGGGGAGCTACTTCACCATGGACTGACTGCAGCCAACATTGCCCCATTGGTCTTTGCTCCACGTGTATAGACAGTTTCAACCCAAAGTCCTCAATGGGCGTTGTCATCCATCTCCTCTACAGCCGTGTCAGATTGTGATGAACAAATGAAACCAGGTGAAATAGAATATAAAACCTGTAAGGCTCTTTTTAAAGGCTTAAGAGCAATACCTAAACAGGTACCTAACTCAAAAGACCTGTGATGTCCTTCAGTGAGTTTACCATTGCAAATCACTAAGTCCTTATCTCACCTAGGGATGACATGGACCCTCCAGATCTCACAGTCACTGTGCCATATTCTGAAAGGAAAGCTAATGTGGCTTATATACAACCTATGCATTCAGGGCAGATATTATTGTATTATTTTACTTATATTACTCTAGGGTTCAGAGAAGATGCTCATATGCTCATTTCTGGGCTCAGTTCCCCTGAATCAGAGCCAAAAACCACTCATATGAGGTCCTTTAAATACTAACTTAGAAGTCTAGTTGTTGCAACACACAGTTCATCAACTGTAGGTCACTGAATTTTTTTTCTGGATATCCTTGTAGCGGACATAAATGAAAAACTTGTAGCCAACGCTGTCTTTCTACCTTCCACCTGAAGTAGGCATGGCAAACCCTTGTGTGAGGAAGATGAATTAAGGGCATTATAATGAATCAGACACAGTTCTGTGCATCTGATGTGGTGTTGGTACTGCCCACACATTTCAGCTACGTTCTTAAAGACACGTTTCTCTTTTGGGGGAGTCACTCATACCGTAGTTGTACTTAATGTAGACTTATTTTCTAAGGCAGAGAGGGAGGGAGGGAATGGGAGGATTTCTTAATCACCTGGGCATTTAAGAAGCACACAGGAGAGAAATGTCTAAAGGCAAATTGAAAAGACAAATGCTGCAAGCTACTGTCCCACCAAATCCATATCATCCTACTTCATGCTGCAAGACGGTACAGCAACTGGCAAGTACAGTTTCAGAGACAAATTGTGTTCACAAGAAAAACTACCAGTATTTACCAAACAGTTGTGACTGTAATCTCATTAACAAACCCTGGAAACCCACCCTGCAGTGAACCACTTACAGCTGTAGCAATCAGCATAGTCCTGAGAAGTTCTGGTTACTCAGGGTGCAAAAACACCAGGATGTGACAGCAGTCACAAAGGTAGTAAATACAGTGGTGGAAAATGAGAAAAGAGTGCAGCCAGATTCCAGAAGCCTGGGAAAGAAAGCATCTTCTAAAAATTGAGGCAAATCAGAGCCATACAAGAAGAAATATTTACCTGAATGGGTCATAAACTTAAAGAGACCTTGATGGTCTTACACTCTGTCTAAGACTGCTGACACACAGGAAAAGTTCTGTTCTACCTACCTGCCTGCCAGGCATGGCATGCCTTCCCTCCCAAGGTGGATGTCACTCAATTTGGTGATGTTCCCACCTTGTATTCACACAAGTCCCTGCAACAAGGTAGAACAAGCTGGGGACATGTTCAGATAGAACTGTGATCATCTAGGGGACAGCACTACTCAGGGATGGTGCAATGTCCCTGCCCCTTGTTCCATGTAATCAGATCTCATGTGGTACCCCTCACAAAATGCATACACTACACGTTTATAGTGTCACTATGTCAAAGGCATCACATCTATGTGGCAAACAAGTCATGTTTGCTGATCGTCTATGACAATACCAAGAAGCAGAAACACAATGGCTCATTAAGTGCAAAATGCAATTTTTATTGACTGTTTGAACTCTTTTTTTCAGCTTTTTAAAGGTAAGCCACTTCTGAGTAACAGTGTGCCCTCAAACTCATAACTGGAGAACTGAAAATAAGCTACAGGGTGAATGACTGGATGGATGGATGGATGGGTAGATGGATGGAATGTTTTCTCCATCCATAACAGCATTTTTCCAGCACACTTGAGCCCTTTAAAAACATGATATATCATTTAAAGTAACCTCTGTCAAAATGCAGAGGGAAAGAAGAAAAAATGTGAGAGGCATTATTTTCTATTTCAGAAGAAAGGTGTTGTTCTTTGGTGCCATTAACTGGTGCAGTTCCACTTATTTCTTTACATGAGCTGAAAATCTAGTTTTAAAAAAGAGAAGACTAGCAAGAGATTAAAAAAAAATCAAATCTATGCAAATACATGTCTGTATGTATACAGAGCACACCATGAATAATTGATTTGGCCAGAAAACTGTTGCCAGTCTTTCTGAGTTTGCAGAAACCAAATATCTGAGGAAGAAAATCTTTCAGGTAATTTTTTTTTCTTTATGGATGGAGCAGTTACAGTGTACCTCTGCAAACTAATCTGCATTTTGATCTGTATTCTGTGCTTGAATTAAGACATTAATAAGCCTCTAACTAGCTAACTTACAATCTACCCTGTTCAAGGTTTTCCACTTACCAGGTGGAAAAGTGCAATACCTAAACAGGTACCCAACTCAAAAGACCTGTGATGTCCTTCAGTGAGTTTACCATTGCAAATCACTAAGTCCTTATCTCACCTAGGGATGACATGGACCCTCCAGATCTCACAGTCACTGTGCCATACTCTGAAAGAAAAGCTAATGTGGCTTATATAAAACTTATGCATCCAGGGCAGATATTACTGTATTATTTGTCTTGTATTATTCTGGGGTTCAGAGAAGATGCTCATAATGCTCATTTCTGGGCTCAGTTCCCCTGATTCAGGGACAAAAAACACCCATATGAGGTGACTGAATTGAAATGTAGGTAGCAAACACATGTGAATAAGGACTTGACACTTTGATAATCTTGACATAGGAAATTTTGGGTGGCCAAGATGATGCATGGTCATGTTTTCTCTCTGGAAAAGAGGTGTCCGTTGAATGAGCACCAAGACAGAAAGACAACGGAGGTTGAGGACCTTCACAGATTTGCAAAGGAGGAAGCAGGGACATATTTACAAGCCACACTATGAAGAAGCAAAATGTGAACTTCATACCCTGATGTCCATAAGAGGCAAGGCTGTTTGATTTAGAAAAAGGTGTTAGCAGGGATGGCGGAAACATGAAGGAACATCCTTAACTGCCAGGAAAGTAGCTGATAGATATCCTGACTTAGGGGACAGTCTGTCCCCGACAGGACTGGCTGTCTGCTGCTGGTCCATTTGTCATGGACAGGGTTGCTGCAGAGAACAGAGATTGAATGGTCTTGGTGACATTTTGGCTCTGTTTAAAGCCAGTGGCCAAAATGCTGCAAGACTCAAAAAGGTTAATATTCACCTTTGACTTATAAACCATCTAGAAATAATTTATAAAATACAACTCTTTAAAAAGTCCTCATATTGTTGGACTGCCTTTAATGTTTTCACTGCCATGTGTAAGTGCCATTAATAAACGTGCCCTGGAATCCAGGTGATGGAAGGAATATAAATATGTCATCATGCTACTGCCAACAACAGTAACATAGCCCTTCCACCACGTCCAATTGTCCTGCTCTGAAATTAACAAAGCATAACTGCACTGCCATATTTTTTTTCCTGAAATGCAGAAATCACAATGCATCAGCAGGTTTCTACAGAACACACTTGGAATTTCAAATGTTCATAGCTTTAAATCACTAGTGTTCAGCATTTTGATCAATATTTCAAATAGTTTTGTTAAAATAAAGGCTCTTTCTGCTGCATTCATTAGTATCAGCCGTTTGGCTGCTTTAGGCTTGTTTCTGTTGGAGTTTTCACTTCAGTCATGTGAATTTTCTGTAACTGCACCTGTGATGTCTTACTGTAATTCAGTTAACTATTGTCACTTGTTATTTATAAATCTGTTCTTCCATTTCTTTATCTATATTCATAAAGAATAAATATTCACTTACAACTATCAGAGTAGAAACAGAAAACCATTTTTAACCATACTTCTTAATAAATTGCTTTTTAAGAGGATAAAGTAGTACAGCAAGGAAAGCTTAAGGGTGAAATACGATGCAAATCATAACATAAGCTGCATTGCACACTCTATCTATTTTACTGTAAATATTTTATTATGTGCAGCCCCTACACTAAAATAATGTCATTACAGCTTGTGAAGTCAGCCTCTGAGAATGGAAATTTGCAGATTGTGAATTAAGATTTGATAATTACATGACCACTATGTATGTTTTCCACAAGAACTTTTTTTACTTCAGAAAATCAGTGGCCACATTTGAGAGATTAAGAAAACATACAGAAAAAATACAGTTCATGAAAATTTAGAAAGCAGTTTTTTCCTTCTACACAGATGCATTTTACACTAATGGTAAAATTGAATATATAACATTCTTGCTTTTTAGAAGAAAAACAGTGCAAAACTCCATCTCACAGCTTAACCTCAAGAAATCCTGACAATGAAAATTACTCACAGTCACCATTGCCAGAACTGGATAGAGGGCTGATGGAAACAGGCCATTGCCATACCTTCCTGGAGCAGAGTTGGAGTGGGAAGGGGCATTTTACCAGTGGGTTTTACAGATAAGACTGACAACAAGCCTGGACAGCACTGGGAATCCCAAGTCCCAATCCCTGAGAGCAGACAGAAAAGAACTTTCCAGAACAAAAAGTTCTATATTTTTGAGCAACTAAAAATTAAGTCTTATAATGGAGAGTACAATGTAAATTTAAGAACTTTTAGAGCTGTTAGCCACACAATAATCCTAGAGGAGTCCTAGCCCAGAAGAGAGGTCCACAAAAGCCCTGAACAAATATACAGAAAGAATAATAAACAATATCCTGAGCTGTTATCTTTTAATCAAAAAGAGAGAAGAAAAATAAAACACCATGCAGAAGTGTATTTTTTCTGAGATTTTTTATAAATATGACAAGAGATAATTATTATTTTTCTATTTTTCAGTAGTCAAAGCTGTAAGTTTCCTACTTTCAAAGCTGTAAGCTTCCTACTTGAATTTACCCCTGACCTTCAGCAAGTCATTGTCAAATATTCTCTGTGCATGTGATTCAGATTTTTTCACAGCTACAATCTATGCTCAACCTGAAATAACCTATTCTTCTAAACTATAAGGATTTGAGCTTAACAACCACTACCATAGCTCCATGTCTATAGAGGAAGCACTTTTGATTCCCATTTAGTTGCTACAATGGTAAGCCCTGAAAAGCAATGAAAACTTCATGTCCTGTTCATCCCACGTGATGAATGAGCATGTAGATCATCATGGTGTCTCGTGACACAGGGATTATGGGATGAGAAAGAAACTGGACACAGGGACAGACCCTGGACCCAAAGATGCCAAGCAATTTGCATAAAACATTGCATCAGTAAGGACAGACTGTGAGCACACCTAGTTCAATAAATGGCAGGAATACCATGAATGACAATGATGTATGGTTGCTTTTTACTTACATTACTCTTGCAAAGTTGCACACAGGTGAAACAAAACATATAAACTCTGATGTTTCCTCCTACATTGTCAAGATAAATTCTCTCCTCATTTTTTATCAGTGATACCCTCACAGGACAAGTAAAGGCAAAGGATTCTCCTGCTACCAGTGAGATCATCATTTGCCTTGCAAAACTTGTGTTGCTAGCAGCAGGAGGCAGACAAATCTTGGGTGAGTCTTAAGAGATAGGTTTGGGAGCTGAAAAACCAACCAAACAAAAAATAATTTATTTTTTTTTACTTGTAAAAGCATACACTTCATATGATGTCAGGAAATTAACGCAGTACAGTGGGAAAGGTAAAACATGCATCTCTTATGACTCTTAAATTTTGTACCTAAAGAATGCTGGGAAGTGAATAATCTTTGTCCTGTTATATGTATTTGTCTATACATTAAACATTCAGAAGAAAGTTCCATGAAAAATATTGAGCTCTTCTGCTAATGCCTTTGTATCAGTTTTTGCGTTAGATGACCTGCCACTTTCTATGGCAAGAACTTGAATGTGCTCTTTTAAAATGATTGGGGTAAACTATGTCATATAACGGTTGAAGTGGAATAAGGGGAGTTTCACAAATTAATCCTTAGGAACAGACATAGAAAGGACATGCTTAATTCCCGGTTCTCAGAGTGCAGTCGACAGGGACAGAGTCTGTCAAGCTGAGTCTAGCTCTTCATATCTCCCCCACTTTCCTTGGGACACTGGGGTATGCTGAAGATGTGAAATGAATGAACATACTTCAGCAGCTTCAACAGACTTTGGGTCAGATC
The DNA here is from genome assembly GCF_000699245.1 of Pterocles gutturalis. Lineage (NCBI taxonomy): Eukaryota > Metazoa > Chordata > Aves > Pterocliformes > Pteroclidae > Pterocles > Pterocles gutturalis. The sequence continues at coordinate 6,975 of NW_010135984.1, read as the reverse complement.
TTTTGTGAATCTTTCTGTTTTTCTGCAACTTTATGAATCCGTGGCATAGTCAAGATAAAATGGAGGTAAACGGAATTGACACCCTTCTGACCTGGGTAACATGCTCTCTGCCAGACTCCCAGGAAGACCAGCAACAGGTCAATCATGCTATAACATCACTAAGGTATGAAGAGCAGTTTTGGAGCAAAAGGCATGCCACCTGTTCTGCGGTTGTAAGCTGCTGTGGTTAACAGAACTGGTATTGAGTATTTGGAATTCAGGAATATAACTAAATTGTGTTACCATGGAGACAAGGGTTGTACATGGCCAGAAGCACAAATCCAAATGTAAATGCTATTGGCACATAAAAAGCAGCCATCCTTTAGAAGATAAGGCTGGGTAACAGAATGGGGAAAGCTTCATCTTTCATATTTCTCTGGAGTAGATCCAGCATAAGAATCCAAAACTGGTTGTCTTGCTAAAATGGAAAAAAAAAAAAAAAAGGGGGGGGTGGGATTTTTATTATGTACTTTCACCTAAACAGCAGCATGGAATAGGAAAAGAAGCTTAACACACACAAAAAAAAAAAAAAAAAAAAAAAAAAAAAACCCAAACCACAGAATGAAAGGAAATTTACTCTGAAAATGTTATTTGCAAGCCAATCATTCTTTTACCCTGCTCCTGTCACAGCTTATGGGAAAATACATTCTGTGAATATTTTTAAGGATGAGGTCACATCTTTTTGGTTTCTGCACGGAAAGAGAAAATAAAAAGGTAAGCTGTATGTGAGCAAAAAAGTGCTGATGTGTGGAACATCTTCCTGATTCCTCTCAGGATATGAGGAGTCAGACATACACAGTGAAATCCACTCACTCTCAAGTTCTAGTTCATGAGAATGAAGCAAAGCAATTTCTCATTTAGAATAAAAAAATAACCGCAGAAGATCTCTAGTTCAAAGGATTACTCTGCAAAAGTAGTTGAACTCTACCAAAACTTTTAGTTATTTTTTATAGGAAAGAACTGAGATACAGGAAATTGTTTCTGGAGGTATCCTATGGTTGCATGTGTACTATTGCCCCTCCCAAGAGTTCTTGAATGTGCAAGGTAATAGGTAGAAATTGATTATTTTTAATAGAAATTTTTTGTTTTATCAGGCTATTAATTTCCATCATAAGTATTTGCTTTTGTTTTTTCATTAAAGATCCCATATCCCTCTTACTTGCTGGGGACCAAAAAAAAAAAAAATTAAAAAGAGAAAATATATTTAGATCTTTTCTGCAATTTTGTTGTTAATGTTTGTGACTGCTTTTTTGCTGTTGCTGGTTTTAAAATGACTGGGGTTTTTTTAGAATAAAAATTACACTTTTCTGTTAGCATTAATCATAATGTATCTCAGATCAAACATACAGGATCTTTTGCAATTGTATTTGTTCTGGTAGTGAAAAAGGACAAACAAAAACTTCCTCACAGGGCAGCTAAGAATTTCCCCAATGTGAGGGTATGACCAAGCCAGAAGCATACCCAGAAGATACTGATGCCTGAAATAGCTGTAACTCAAGATGAAGTGCCATTTATCCCCTAAAGTCACAAAACATTAGAAAGTGTTATGGACTTAGAGTGCCCATAACCACCTTTTTCTTTGCAAAAAGCAAACACCTGGCCAGATACAAGAAAGGATGTTCTGAGACATGAAAGGATAGTAGTTATGGCATATGGATTGCAGGGTCTTTACTTCACCTCCAGTCTTGATTCTAGCAGCTCATTGCATCAAGGGATGAAGCCTGGCAGGCTGAAACTCTCCATCTGGTTCACAGCACAGCAGCCTCTGCCCAGCAACAAAAGCCACAATATATACACATCAACCCACTTATCTGAACTCTCTCACTGCCACTTCTACATAGGACACAGAAGCCAGGTCAAGGTTTTGTCAGCAATATTCAGAGCCCTCTGAAATATTACTTGTAGCTACTCTAAGAGGTCACCTCTCCCTCCATAGCCATGCATTCCCAAAGGAACATAATTTTCTGCTACTGTAAAAATGTCAATCAGGAGAAGGATGTAGTGTTGGAGAGGGGGAAGAAGAAAATGAGGTATTAGAATTTTCTGTCTTAAGTGTTAAAAACAGTTATTTACCATGGAGGACTACAATCTGATCATGAACATCCAATCTGTCCCGCCTCAGGAACAGATAATACTTATGGGGAGGCTGAAAGGATTCACACAATCACTTTTGCTGGCAAAGAGCATCCCATTTCCTGGGGTAGGAAACTGCAGCTTCACAGGACAGAAGCAAAGGCACGAGGTAAAGATAGGCACTTTATTAAAATTTATAGGGTGGAAACACAGTCATGAAATAATGAAAGGCTGCTTTTCATTGCTCTTGAATTAACCTTCTCTAATATCTCCCCGAATGATTGGGTACAATGAAAGTCATGGACACGCTTGAAGTCAGACTACCTTTTCATTCAATGTTTTTGCAATAGATCTAGCCCAGTTTCCAGAGCTCAGAATTGCTGCTGTCCTACAAATAAACAATAATTTTGAACCCATTTTGGAAGATTTCAGTACTTCCATTAGCTCATATGAGATTTTGTTTTATTTTTTTTTATTTTAACCAATGGTAAAACTTTTTTACAAATGGTTTTGACATCTGTCTAAGACAGGGGACATGAACACAGGAAATTATATTCTGTTCTTTCTACCTGAGTACACAGCAGGTAGGGTCCCTACTCCCAGCTCCAAGAGCAGTTGAATATCTATTGAGTTGAGTTAGAGAAATAATAAAATGCATAATTTAGTAAATTATTAATAAGCACCATTATAAACTTTGAGGCAGACAGCCAAAATAGCAAGGCAACAGCGTCTTGTATCCTAGCATAATCTTTAAAACATGTCAGGGGAATCACCATTGCAATGGCTGATACAACTAACATGAACCACAGCCTCATTTTGTTTGGAGCGTTAGAAAGACCCAGTGTTGCTATTGCTTTTTATGGAACACTGCTCAACATTTGGGAGAAGCTACCCAGCTCATATGACAGCCATCTCTTTCTCAGAGAGTTGGCTTGTAATTACTGTGTTCAACATTTCAGTGTCCCCTTTTGTGTTTTCCTCCCACAGAAGCTGATTTCTGCCATGATATTATAGCATGTTTGACAGGAGACAGAAAATTCAGCTATACAATATTTTTTTGTTATTATTATTATTTCTGTTACTATTATTACTGCTTCTACTGCTACTACTGCTATTATAATTGTTGAACAGATGTACCAAGTAGAAACCAGGCAGGCAAGCACCAGGACCAAGTGAGAGGTCTGCTCTTACCTGCAGTACTTGTACAGTTACTTCACAGAAATGCACCTTTTTGGGACAGGTAAGATGAAGACTGAAGAGGAAAAGTGGTCATTCTGAAAAAAAGACTTTTCCAGACTGATGAGCTTATCTGCAACAGTTTCTGATGTGATTGACGTGGCCTTTAAGAACTTGGTCTGCACATCCATTTAGCCATTGCACAAATTATGCTTGCTTGCTTCTGTGACAGTAACAAATTTGCACTTGTTTCTCTGACAGAGAGAAAATTCTTGGGACAGCAGAATTATCTGAGTTTAGAGACTGAGCTAAAATCCACTGAAATAAAAAAAAATGTCCCTCCTGGCTTCAGCAAAAAAAGGAATCTAACACTTAAAACGTATTTTGTAGTCACCATAAGGCCCTGAAAAGCAAAGGTATTTGCTTGCTTGTATGTTCACCTTTTGAAGCAGATTTTTCCAAGTGTAATTTTATTTAATAATTTTCTCTCTGCTTTTGCAGTTTTGCAAGTAGAACAGTCTGCTGTGGTTGGCAGAAATGATACCTGTTTTGTGCACACAGGAAAGTCATTTGAAAGTATGGGAAAAATTAAAATCCTGAGAGGACTCCCTATCTCAAGACATGTGTTAACTCCAGTAACTCATTAAGCATATCTGCCTTTTGCCAATATTGTGTTTTCAGCTGAAAATGTTGTGTTTGTACTGTACATACAGACATAACAACTGTTAAGGTCACTCCCTGGGCAAATAATCCTAGCAAATATCTCTGCTGTTGATAAAACTATGACAGAATTCACTTTGTTACGGGGTGGAGTGCAGTGTTTATTGACTGCATTATCTCTAACAGTAAGAAGATTCTTAAATACAGTGTGTTTGATAGGCTTCATTTGTATGGCAGGGCAAAGTAAAGTTTATGATTTTCTAGTCCCTCTGTTCTACTAAACACACTTTAGTATCTTGCTGCAGTGTTTGTTCATTTTCTTAGCACTTCTCCTCATAAATAACAGCAGTACACCATCTCTGATGCTACAGTCCAAGATGAGCTTGTTTTGAGTTATAAACAACAGAGACAGAGGTGGATCTCTGAGAAGGAACAATCCCTGTCCTGGTGTTTGGAGGACGTATGATTTCGGTCCCTATGCATAAATGTCAGGTCCTTGAACAAAGTCAGCAAAACTCTAGGGCTTGGGGGGAGAGAAAGGGCAATCTAGATCTCAAAAGCACTTAATAAACTAAAAGCTCAAAACAAAAATCAAAATTACATCACAATAAAATCCAGTGCGGAATAGGACGCTGTGATAGGCTGGTGGTGCAGAGAAGCCAAGAAAAGATATGTTCTTCTCCATGTGATTTGTTTCAGGTCTTAACTGCTTGCTGAGGTGAACTCATTTCAAGGAACTTAGCTTGCTACTGAGGACAAATAAATTGTGTTCCTTTTTTTTTTTTTTGTTAAGACGTTGTATTCTTAGATAAAGGGTATTTCCTTATGTCCATCACAAATGACATTAATTTGGTCACATGATTGCTTCTATAAGAATTAATTTTTTTTCCCCAGCAAAATAAAAATTCCCCAGGACTTTTCCTCAAACACAAATTGCAACTGTTAGCTTTGTCTACAGAAACAGGACTGGACAATTTGTTCAGGGTGGGAAGCAAAAAAAAGAGCATCTCTAACTGCTCTCAGCTAGAAGAAAGAAATTATTAGTACCATTATAAATATTATTCCAGAGGAATGTCTTCTCACTCTCAAAACATTAAGCCTCCTTTGTAAAAAAGACTGTTCTCAAAAACAACCTCAGATTGTATCTGCAGCAGCTGCAAAATGATGTGCAATGGTATTTACCAGCACAGGACACCTGTGTGTAGGAAAAAAAAACTACTGTTAGGCTTGGTCTTTCCTGTTTGTAGAGTACATGCCAGTATGAGTCTGCATTTGGGAGCTCCCTCAGAGAATCCTGTTTCTGCCTTACACCAAAACTCTTGCCTCACTCCTTGTGTAATAATATGATCACGCTTCACAGATTATGTACTAAGAAAGAAGAAAAGAGATAAGCAAAAATTTCCACTCCCTGGGTTTTGTAAGTCATCTTCGCTAGTTAAGTTCTGCAAGGCCGCCTGTGCAGGGTGAGTCATGCAGTTGCTATGGCAGCTTTGCATCTCATCCTTGCCTTTCCTGAGAAACCATATGGCAGAAAATCCACTCATGGCAACATCTATCTGTGATGCTGACGGTGCATCACAGAAATTTTACTGGCTTTTCAGTTCCCTCTCTTTTCCTTCACACCAACATAAACATGTACAGAACCAGATAACTGTGACCATGTGAGGCCTCTGTGGTTCTCTTATGGTGAATGTACCTGCTTTATGTGCCAAGGTTTTTGCATCAGTGGGGCTGCAGAGATGGTTTCTGTGAGAAGACACCAGGAACTTCCCCCATGTCAAACAGAGCCAATGCCAGTTAGCTCCAAGATGGACGCAACGCTGGCCAAAGCTGAGCCCATCAGCAACAGTGGTACCATCTCCGGGATGATTTAAGAAAGGGTAAAAAATACTGTGCAGCAGTATACACGAGAGAAACAACCCTGCAGACATCCAGGTCAGTGCAGAAGGAGGGGAAAAGGTGCTCCAGGCACCGGAGCAGAGGTTCCCCTGCAGCCCATGGTGCAGATCATGGTGAGGCAGCTGGGCCCCTGCAGCCATGGAGGTGACAGTGGAGCAGATCTCCACCTGCAGCCATGGAGGTAATGGTGGAGCAGATCTTCACCTGCAGCCATGGGAAGGACTCCATGGTGGAACAGGGGGAGAACAAGAGGAGGAAGGAGCAGCAGAGACAACACATGATGAACTGATCACAACCCCCATTCCCCATCCACCTGCACTGCTTGGGGGTTGGAGTCAGGGAAACTTGGAGTGAAGTTAACCCAGGAAGAAGGGAGGGATGGGGAGAAGTGTTTTAAGGTTGCTCTTTTTTCTCACTATCCTACTCTGCTTGATTGGCACTAAATTAAATTAACTTACCCAAGTTGAGTCTGGTTTACCCTTGACAGTAATTCCTGAGTGATCCATCTGCCCCTATCTCGACCCACAAACTTTTCATCATACCTTCTTCCCATGTAGTGTTGAGGAGGGGGAGTGATAGCAGCTGGTGGCCAGCCAAGATCAACCCACCACATATAGAATAACATATGAAGAAAATAATGAGACAGATTATTCATGACATAGGGAGAGTCTCCTTGCCAGGATGTCATGGTTTATAAAGCCACAGGGACAGTTTTTGCTAAACACCTGGTGGGCTGAGGCAGGGATAGGGAGGGTTTCACTCACCACTTAGGGTCACGGGCAAGAAACTGACAGGACCTGGGAAGAACAAAAAAACCAACTGAATTTATTAACTATATACAACAAGAAGCAAGATACTGAGAGAGAGAAACCACATCTTAAAAAAGCACTTCTCCCCCACCCCTCCCTTCTTCCCAAAGCCCAAAGGCTTTGTTCTGTACCTTCTCCCCCCTCCCCCAGCAGCTCACTTGGGCAGGGAATGGAGGGTGCAGTCAGTCCGACGCTCCCTCCTCCTCAGGGGAGGGCTCCTCACAGTCTTTCCTGGCACCAGTGCGGGGTCCCTTCTCACAGACGAGTCCTTCTCCAGAACTTCTCCAGCAAGAGTCCTTTTCCAAACGGGGCCACAGTC
>NW_010135983.1:5184-8629 GCF_000699245.1 Pterocles gutturalis | reverse complement strand
GCTAGAACATAGTCTAGAACCATAAAACTCTATATAGAGCTTGATCTAGAACTTTCAAGTGAGCTAGAACATGCTCTAGTACATAGTCTAGAACCTGATCAGGCAAGAATCCTGTTCCTTTATGATCAGAAGAAGCCAAGAACGCACCAAAGGCTTTACTCCCCTCACTAACCAAGGACAAACTTTCTCTTGACAAGGTCAGCACCCCCAGCTCCAAGGCACCAACAAAGAAAATTCAGCCAAAGTTAAGCCAACCTAGAGGCTGCACCACCACCCACCCAGTAGCTTGAAAGGTTTCATGCCACCCTTCCCCCTCTCATTTATTAAGGAAACACCCCTCTCCACTTCCAGTGCTCATTAAGGCCCAGCGCTTCCCATGCTCATTGGAGAGTTAGATGGAGACCCGAGAACTTTGGGCTATGAAAGGTGAATAAACAAAGAGAAGCCATGCGCCCAGCACCTGAGGACTCCCAACATGCCAACAGACTCCTCAAGGACAGACTCATCCCAGGATCCAAAGGGTGGTGAAAAAGTCCTTTCCCAACTCTCTAAAAACTTCTCTCTCTCCTCTCCTTTTCCTTTCTCTTTTCTCTTCAAGCATCTCTTCATATCTCTCTCTCTCTGGCACATATGGGAACACCGGAGAAGTTTTATGCCAGCTCCTTTTGGGGCTTGTTCAGAAGGTTTCCAATTCCATATTCAGCCAAGACCGATCTGTAACTACTCTCTGGAGATGAAGAAAGACTTTTGCAGAGCTGTCAGCCTGAGTGCCACCGCAGCAGTTTGCTAATCTTGGCCACAAGCAACAGTGAGAGCAGAGCGCTATCCCAAGGTCTCTCATCAGTACAGTTCCTAACTGCTTCACAGGCTTTCCACACTAGCAATTTCAAAGCCCTTGGCAGTGAAAGTGAGCCTTGTTATCTGCCTTCCTCAGACGGGTAAACCAAGGCACAGCCTCAGAAGGTGATTTTTGTTCGGGGCTGTTGAGCAATTCAGTGCTGGTGCTGGGAATGAGTTGAGGCAGCCCGATTACCCATCCACCTATCCACCTCCCCTTTCCTTCCCAGGCTGCCTCCTCCTACTCCATGGAAGCTATTTGCTTTCCCCTCCACTGCACACAAATCGCATTTCACAAGATGCAACCACCCCCTTAGTATCTGTGAAGTGCCCTGATCGTTCTTTAACCCTTCCCACACGAGTGGGGAAGCACGAAGGTCTCTGCACTTTCCCAGGAGGGGAGAAGTGCAACAATAACTCACCATCCACAGAGGGAACCTGTGGTGAGGCTGGCAAGTGTTTCCCAGTCCCAATCCAGGGCTTTAACTACACGATCATCCCATCTCCCATCAGCTGTGGTGTCAGTAACGTGCACTCACTCTCCCCAGAGCTGCTCAGGATGATTTTCCCGTAAGCCAGTGTGAAAGCCCCTACAGCCCCCATGTCAGACTCACAGCAGGTAGGCATCCCGCTTCAGGTTACTCAGGTACCGCTGCGCATCACACAGGTACAGGGACTGGTATCTCATCTTCGGAGGGTATTTTTCATGCTTGGTGATGTCGTAGCGACCAACACCTACAGGGTTCTGGAAGGAGAAGATCTCATGTGCTTCCCCGTCCGGAGGCAGCGCGGGGGATGCAAGGGGGGCAAAACCGGGTAGTGCCTTCACACGGTCAGGCCTTCAGTTGCAAAAGAAAATACAAGATGTGGCATATCTTAACCAAACCAGGCCTGTATTGCAGGGGAGGGAGGAGAAGACGCACTAATCGGTATTAGCCCAGCCAGTCCCCTTCACGAGCAGTTCCTTTGGTCACAGCGGTCTGTAAAGAAGTTGATGAGTTTTGCGGGCTCGAGCGTGCTCGCCAGTCACCGACTGCTAGCTGCAGTCAAGGGCTGCCGTGTCACCACCTCCCCACCGACGTGTCATCTATCGAGTTCCCCAGCAATTACGAAGATGTCTTCATCCTTGACCCCTTTCAAGTTGCCTGTTCCCCGCTCAGCTGGATAAAGGAGAGAAGCCACGTGGAAGCCTGCTCCTCATCCCCAGCTGAGGTGGACTGCTTCAGACTAAAGCTTTCCCTGTCTGCTTTGAGCCCTTTAGGCTTTGTTCTTGTTCTCTGTAGGGAAGCTGCTGAGATGAATACAGCTCCAGGAACGGGTACTAAGGGAAGGGCTCCTACCTGCACTGGCTCTGCAACGTGCTGCTGATGCTGCTAGAGGAAAAACTTGCTTTCAAGCAGCAGAATATGACTTTCTGGGGGATACATGGAGCTCCTGGCACCTAAAAGGACTCAAACGCAGCCGCCCTCATCCATGAAGCGCATCTGCTTGCTCACAGCTGATGCAGAGCAAAACTAGTGGGAAGGGTTGTCCAAGCATCCCATGAAAAGGTCAGAGGCCTGAGGCTGCAGGAGAGATGACGCGGTCGCTGCCGAGCTCCTGCCCCTCTGCTCAGCACAGCCGAGCTCAAACCTTTAGCTGGCTGAAGGGTGAGGAGCACCCACCCTTACTTTGGCTCAGAAGAGTTCCACCCTCTCCCAGGGGTGCTGGGCATGGATTGGGGATGATCACAGAGGCTCAGAGCCTGACTGTTCCCGGCATCCCTCTCTTGCTGCCTTGTCTGTTCACTCACCTCATTCCCTGTAAAGAGGCGGTAGGTCTTTCTGTCGAATCTCTTGGCAGACAACCAGAATGCGGGTTGGTTGGAGTACTCTGATCTCTTGATGGGCTTTGGGTTGTATGAGCCCGGCCCCACCGCATACTGGGCAGAAGAAAACCTGTTACACTTCAGTTTGTTAGTTAAAGAGCTGCACAACGTCAGAGACCCATCCATCTATCCATCCGTCCATCCCCCCAGAGCCTAATGCATCCCCACCCCAGGCACTGACCGCACCCCCGGGGATGCCGGTGATGCCACCCATGCCGATGTCCCTGCTCCCACTGACCGCATCCCTCGGGCACTGGCTGAGCGTGGCCCAGAAGATCCTCTCTGTGGGGCAGCCTGGGTTCCTCGGCAGGGTGCTGAAGCAGCCTTTCTTCTTGTTCTCCTTCAACATCAGCTCATCCACAAAACCCTTCACAGCGCTTGTGCTCACCTCGGTGCCTCTCTTCTGCCGGGACAAGGGAGAGGCTCAGCTGCTGGTGGTCTCTTGGGCTACCCCCTCCATCCCGTGCCACGAGAGTTCAGCCCTGCCACTGCTCCTAGGCACCAGCCCGCTCTCCTGCACGGTGCCTGCAGCCCATGTTTTTCCAGGATCCAAGGGAAGTCAAAGAGCAAAATCCAAGTGGGACAGACGCTGGCATCTTATAGCAATGTGTTGGCAATGCCACACCTCGCTGAGAAACCCCGTCTGGGTGTGGGGCCCTGGGGCAACGCACCTCCAAGGCGTGATGGCCACCACTGGTGGGCTTCGACCTGTGCCCTGAGAAGGGCCGTCTGGGGCTGCCC
>NW_010135983.1:4747-5165 GCF_000699245.1 Pterocles gutturalis | reverse complement strand
TGCCGCAGCCCCTCATCAATGCTGCTCCGCAGGTGGTAGGTGCCAGGTCCCAGGCCGCTGCCCTGCAGGGACGAGGGGAAAGGTGTCGGGGACTGCGCTGGGTGGTGGGATGGCCAGGACGAGGGGCAGGACTCACCCCAGCTGCCAGCATGGTGCACCTCGCCGTCCCGCTGTCCATCAGCCCTCGCGTGCTGGCGGAGCACTTGTCCCTCTCCTCGAGGGGGGTGTAGGGGTTCCCCTGGGGGCCATAGGTACCAGGGCCAGGGAACTCCGGGGGGACAAGGGGGTGGCAATGGACAGCCTCAGCCAGGGGGAGAGTCCCCAGCCCAGCAGGAGGAGATGGCACCCACAGTAGCTCCCAGCCCTTGCAGAGTTCTCCGGAGGTGTCAGCCCGGAGCCAAGTCCCACAGTTGTTGGG
>NW_010135983.1:1302-4532 GCF_000699245.1 Pterocles gutturalis | reverse complement strand
CCCCCCAGCAAATGTGCATGGAGGGCAAGTGAAACCTGGCTCTTACCTGGCGTTTGCGCCTCTTCATTATCTCCTTGAACTGGAAATGGGGCAGCTGATGGAGCACAGAGCTCTGCCCTGCTCTGGTCCAGCCAGAGGCTGATGCTTTCCCCTGCAACACAGACCTGGAGCCGTGGGACTGCAGCTGTGGCTCCACAGCCGGGTGAAGAGGGGTGGTTAGGGGAGATGGACAGGGCGATCTGCTTCTCCACGTCCCATTCCTCCATGCTCCACCAGGAAGGAGCCAGCAAGCTCCACATGATCAGCCCACGTCCCATGCTTCCACCCGGAAGGAGCCAGCAAGCTCCACATGATCAGCCCACATCCCATGCTTCCACCCTGGGGCACTCCCAGGCTGAGCTGGGCATCCTGGATCATCTTGTGCAAAAACTCTCCGTGCAAGAAGCTGCTTCCCAAGTAAGACCAGTTCCAAAATTAAAGTAGCACTTTCAGGAAGGTACCCTGCTCTTTCCCAGTGTAGGTACAATGTACCCTCTTCCCCTTAGCAGCCCTTCTGTCTTTAAAAAAAAAAAAAAAAAAAAGAAGTTTATGGCAAATCTAAAAGAGCTACACCAGTAAGTCCAGTGCCCCCCACACATCCAGGCAAGCCTGGCCGGTGGCCTCACCTGGCTGCCCATGTCCCCAGGAAGTACCTGCAGAGCCATGCAGGCAGCTCTGGTCCCCGAGGGTTGCAGGGTTGCGGGGATGGTGGCAGCCCTTGCCATGGCAGCCATCACCATGGCACCCAGCATCCCGGTTCCCCATGGAGTGTCCGCTCCCGGGGGCAGACAGGGCTGGCAGACAGCAGAGTCGAGGCATGGTGTAACGGAGGCTCCCAGCCCGGCTAAAGCCCAACCTGCAAATCCTCCACAGGATGGAGATAGGTTTGGCCGCTGAATGACTTGGCCTCTCACCTGCCTTAACTTCTCCTCCCCAGCCCTGGCCTGGTGCTACCTGGGGATGCTGCTGGGAAGGAAAGAAACGTTTTCCACCACCCCGACGGGGATCCAGGACTGTGGCTTCTCCCAGACTGACCCCCCTCCACTGCCTTGGAAAGGTGCTATACCCAGTGCTGCTGGACCAGGGACTGATTCGGGTCCTTTGTTCACTGCCCCCCTGTCCTCAGCACTTTTCCTCCCGGAAATCCCCCAGGGCAAAGGGGGGAGGCCCCAGACGGGAGTGGATACTTTCGGTCCTGCCATGTACAGAGCAGACCCCTCCCAGGTGGCATGTTTGACCATGTTTGGCACAAATCAGCCTCTGGCAAAGCAGTGGGCAAGCAGCTTGATGACAGGCTGCAGGGACAGCAGTACCTTTATTAGATTGCTCCAGCACAGCTGGAAAAAATAAGAAGCACAGACAGGCTTCCAGGTACATAACCCCCAAGCTTAGCCCCGCAGACAGTCCTGTCTGCTGATTTAATGTCAGCTGTCCCCACAGACTGCGCCTCTTGTATAGCCTTAAACCCTCACGGTTAAAACACCGCCCCGGCAAATCAATCCAAGATGGTTTTGTCCCTTTGATCAGCACAGCAGGCAATAAGTCACTGACGAAAACACGTTTGGCTTCTGTGGCTCAAAAAGGCAACAGAAAGAGCAAAAGACAACCTGAACCGCCTGGTGAAAATCTTCTACTTCCTGGGCAAGCAGGAGATGGCCACAAGATGCGAAGTGGCACTGGATGTCCTGTGGGACCCGTCTCCATCAGGGTCAGCACAGCGCGCTGGGTGTCCAACGGGGTGGGCAGGTCCCCTTCCCCCGGGGACTTGTCCTCCTCCTCCAGCCTCCCAGACAGAGGGAGAGGTAATTGTCTTGCTATCCCTCAGTCGGGCAATAGGTTCACGCCAGGTGCACTGGAGACAATGAGCACAGAGTCGAGATCCACCTCCTAGCCTTTAATGTACAGAAAGGGGTGCTAGGCGATAGTTCCCAAAAACTAATTACCTTCGGGCAACCTTATCTCCTTTTCCCCCATCCCCTGGTCATCTATCTCGGCTGCCATTAGCTCATCCTTGTCATTCCTGTGTTATCTTGCTCTGATTTTTCACCCTGAGGAGCCACAGCCTGACAAAAGCAGTGAAAGCTGGGTTCAGCGAGGTTGGTCCCTGGCAGCCAGGAAATCTGGGCCAGATCCTGCCTCTGGCGCTGAGCTGCTGAGGGCCTTCCCCAGGTCCCTCTGGGCAACGTTTTACAGGGTGCTGAGTCACCTTGCAGAACTGGCTTGACTGTTTAATGACTTTAATGCTCCTTAATCACCCAGGAGCACCAAAAATGTGCCCTTTAATCCCTTAATTTTGCCCATTTCCAGCCCTTTACAAACAGGAGTGCACATTAGTATTTCCCATCAGAGAAGAACCATGAAGATTTCTTCAAATCCCATTTTTAAATAAGGACTCATTCTTCCTTATATTTAAACAGGATTATTATCATAAAACGAGGCTCAGTGAAGTGAAATCTCCTCTAGTGAAGTACTTTAATATGTGGTTACAACTGCTCGTCAGAGATGTTTCACTTCCTTTGAGCTAGAGGCAGGAGACTGAAAAGTGCAGCACCAAGGCGGTCACTGGGTGCTGGGTGGTGTCCGTCTGCCAGGTTTGACTGAAGGAAGCTGAAATGACATCAGAAAAAGGCTGCTGGGACGGCAGCAGGCTGTCCCTCGGGGAGCCACGGTGCCTGGCACAGCGACCCCCACGCTGCAGCAGGCACACGCCAGCGGGATGTCACCACCCTGGTTACTACAGGCTATAAGCAACAACACAGCCTGGACATTTTTACCCCATGGCTTTGTAGGTCCCCAGATTCCACATTTCCATGTTTGTTGCTTTTTGCAAAGATTTTTCCCCACTCTGAGGCTGCCTTCCCGCACCCACACCGTCACCACCCAAGCCTGGCAGATCCCGGCATCCACCAGCTGGACTGACCCACAGGGCTGGGCTGCGGACGCCTGACGCCTTTCTTCATCTTAATTCCTGCAGATTCACAGCGCTACGGCATGCTCAAGGTGAACAAGGCTCTAGAGTTCAGAATTTTGCTTTCATTAAGATTAACCTCTACCTTCATGGAACCCAAGTGTCTCCACAGAGAAATGCAAAGGGAGGAAAGATGCCTTCCTTGCTCTCCCTCTTAAAATCCCTCCTGCTGAGAGCTCAGCACCAGAAAGGGGCAAGGGAAGCCCTCCTGTAGCCTCTGCTG
>NW_010135983.1:0-1271 GCF_000699245.1 Pterocles gutturalis | reverse complement strand
CAAAAGGAGGCTGCCCCCAGCCTGTCTGGCTTGCTCCCAGAGCTGCACAAGACCACACATGCCAGTAAAACCAGCTTGCGGGGGTCCACAGCCAGAGGGAGAAAGGTCCCCAGCCCCGCGGGGGAACGCAGGCTGACCCAGCCCAACCCCAGCAGCCAGTACAGTTGCAAGACACCGCTGCCAGCTCTGACGTAAGCTGGGTTCAGCTCTGCTCACCCAGAGCCATCACCAGCAACCTGTGAGTCCTTGAAAAGCAACCAGAGCTGTTCAGATTAGCTTAGTGCAGCAAAGATGAGAGATTCAGAGACGGTGAGTTCAAGTGACTTGCACTTTACTCAGCAACTCAATGACACCTTCCTTGGTGAGGAACAAAACCTCGCTGGTGTTCTGATTCCAGACCTCGAAGACCGGGGGGTCCTCACAAACCCGTTTCCCAGCGATGACCACGTAGGGATAACCCAGCTTGTTGGCATCCTTTAGCCTTCTGCCGATGGTCAGCTGTGTCCTGTCATCCAGCACCGAGTCCCCGGCGAGGTGGGGCAGCGCTTCGGCCAGGTCGTCGTACACCCGCTCCAGCAGCGCGACTCCCTCCTCCTCCTCCTTGCTGCCTCTCTTGGGAGGGATGAAGCAGAGCTGGTAGGGAGCAATGAGGCTCGGCCAACAGATGCTGTCCTCTGTAGACAGCACCTCGATGGAGGCCGCCAGGATACGAGTGACGCCCAGGCCATAGCAGCCCATTTCTGCCAGCTGGGGTTTGTTCTCAGGGGAGTAGAAGACGGCGTTGGAGATGGAGGAGTACTTGGTGCCCAGATAAAACGTGTGCCCCACTTCAATCCCTCTGGTCTTGGTGAGTTTTTCCCCACACGTCGGGCAAGACGTTTGTTCCCCTTTTAGTGTTTCCACGTTGGCCGCAAAGTGTCCGTGAGGGCAGAGCACCAGCCTGTCCTCACCGATGTCTGCCAGGAGCTGGAACTCGTGGGACACAGTGCGCCGATGGTGCCCGTGGCTGCCTGCACTTTGACGAAGGGAAGGCCCAGGCGGTCGAAGAGGCTGCGGTAGGCGTCACACACCAAGTCGTAGGTGTGCCGAGCCGCCGCCTCGGAGACGTCGAAAGTGTACATGTCCTTCATGTAGAACTCCCGGCTGCGCAGCAAGCCGAAGCGGGGCCTGGGCTCATCCCGAAACTTCCTGGTGACCTGGTAGAGGCGCAGTGGGAGCTGTTTGTAGGACAGATTGCTCTGAGCAGCCACCAGCTCCGTCACCAGCTCCTC
>NW_010135982.1:0-6864 GCF_000699245.1 Pterocles gutturalis | reverse complement strand
TTTCCAACCTTAATGATTCTATGGTTCTTACTTGTGAATGGTTTTGTGTAGTTCGTCAATCCACATGGACCCTGTCTACAAGGGTGTGTCACATGGCTTGAATTTATTGACTTCCATTGAACTACCCCACAGTCTGGATAATAACGTTGTGGGGTTTTGGGGTTTTTTGATCTGGGTTTTTTTTTAATTCACATGTAAGTTACTTATGTGGAAACTGGATTTATTCCAGTGCTGATATCTTGCAATGAGAGAAGAACCTGGGGAACAAATAAAGTTCAGCTACAACTTTATATATAAAAAAACATCTGGCAGAGATCTATAAGAGCCTTAAATCTACCTTTATCAAGTCCATACTGCTTTATCTTTGGAATTTTTTTGTCCCCTACACTTTTTTTTTCTTTTTAGGGGATTGAGACATAAGAGTCAATGGAAGTGTCTGCTTGTGTAACATGAGTACTGTGGTGTGGACCAGCTGTGCTTATTACACACCTGTCATCACACAGCATGGCTCAGAGAAATGGTAGGTGAGAGCAGACTAGTTTGTATTCTTTAAAGGAAGATTTAAGCCTTTCTCATCTCCTGTACATTATCAAATACATGTATCAAAGTCTACATTATTCAAAGAGATGCTATAAAAAAAAAGAAAACTTAATAAAAAAAAATCAGACAGCTCTTAAGACCTATATCTCTCAAGATGGCATGGAGCCTAGTGAAGGAGATGGAGATATAGGATATGGAGATCATATCTGAAGCAGAGCACCAGTGTGTGCCATCAAGCAGGAGAATTACAGAAGGGCAGAAGAAAGCTGGATAGTACAAAGGAGACAACTGGAAGGAGGACAACTGCCTTCCAAACAAAAAAAATAGAAGAAATGTTCAAATGAGTTACATAAAAATCATGAGTCTAGTTGTCTACATGTAGAATCACACTGAAAAGTTTGTGGTTAAAAAAAGGCATCAAAACTGAAAGAATGCTTTCTTCCTACTGATCAGGAAGCATCCAAACTGCCTGTAGGAGTTGCTGATCATCAGGATGTAAACAGAGCACATGTAGTAGATACAGCCTTTGCAGATAATTTGTGTCTTTGTTCAGTGGGGAGAAAAAGGGAGGTATTCCAGTTTCTGAACACTTCTTTGGAAAGGACTCCTCAGCTGGTGGGTCTAACACAGTAGAGCCAGAGAAGAGTTTGTGGAAGTAGCTGACAATGTGGTCAGCAGCAAAGTACCAGGACAGGGTGATATTCATTCTGGTTGTAAAAACTCAGATGAAATAGATGAATTGCTGATGGTGGTATGTAAATGCTTGTCTAAATTGACCATAGTACCAGGGGTGTAGAGAATGGCAGGTGTGATGCCAAAATTTATGTAAGGGAGACAGACTAGCACTTGCAGGGCTGTAATCCTCATGTCTGAAACAATCACAATCACAGAATTCCTTAAAGATTGGAAGGGACCTCTAAAGATCATCTAGTCCAATCCCCCTGCCGGAGCAGGAACACCCGGATCAGCTCACACAGGAACGCATCCAGGTGGGCTTTGAATGTCTCCAGAGAAGGAGACTCCACAATCAAATTAGTAGTGTTATTTATGCAGATATCCACCACTTCTGTTCTTTATTATAGTCTCCGCTTGGGAAAAGTCAATGTGACTTTTATAAGTAAACCTGTCTTGCAACCTTGTGGAGGTTGTTGAAGGGCCAGTAACCGTGTCGATATGAGTCATTGAGGTGTCTCTAATTTCTGAGTGGATTTTGAGAGGGTCCCTCACCCGAGGCTTTAAACCTAGTTAGTCAAAGCATAAGAAGGGAAGGCCTTCAAGTGGATAAATAATTCCCTGAAAGATAAAAGAACATAGGGTAGAAGTAAATTCTTGACTGGATCAGTAGCGAAAGTCATTTCTAGGCAGGACAACTTATTGTGGGACCTTTAACATTTTCCAGAATTACCTGGAATAGCCCTGGTGATCAGTGGGGAAGAAAGACTGCTGACAATATTAAATTATTTGGGATAGGAAGGGTGAGGCACAACCTCCAAGAGCCACAGGCGACTGAATTTCCAATGTTGTCATTTGTCAGGGCAGCTACCTGAAAGTGATGCTTTGAGGAGGACAGCCCCAGCTTTGCATATAAGTGATGGATGCTAAACAGGCCATAACCATTCAGGAGTGAGATCTTAATTTTATGTCAGCCTTCAATAGGACTCACAACAATTGCTTGTTTGACTTTCTAGAAGAGGAATAAAGAGTAAACCAGAAAAGGTTGCTGTGCTGCTGTGTAAATCCATCTTGTATTCCCATTTTGAATGCTATGTGCAGTCTTTCCTCCTGCAATGAGGTACAGTAGAGCTTAAAGCTCAGTTGAGGACAACCAGGGTGATCAAAGATACAGAATAGCTTTGATGTAAAGACTTAACTAAGAGTCAGGACTTCTCAGGCTGCAAAAAAGATGACTGAAGGAGATGCGAGGAGTCTCAAAAAGCATGAGTTAGACTGAGGACTGGGTAGGAAGCAAGTTTTGCCTTTTTTCATGGAAGACATAGAAGTCAAGTTCAAAAGAATCAAGTGGTTCTTCATGCAGCAAATTCCAAGTTTTTAGAGGATATAAGTTAACAATCTTCATTTAATCTTTGATCACAAATCATTGTGACATACTATAGACTTGCTGTCTGTATTGCAAGAAGAGCACTGAATTTTAAATTATCATGAGACATCTGTTTTGTCAGTGGTAAGTTATTGTTACTCAAATTAAAAATTATATTTTCTGTATTATTTCTTAAACATTTTACAGCACAGTAGAAACTTATTTGACCTCTAATGACCTTGCTGTAGTGAATTTGAAACCAATCCAAAGGTAGTCCTACCTTTGTTTTTAATGTTCTTCTTTGGCTTGCCTTGATGGCTTTCCTAGCTTATTCTTTGCAGTTTGGTTATGTATTTCATATTTGTTATTAAAATAGTTGAAATAAAAATAGTACTGGTAGAGGAATGTTGCAATATGTAGTTACTTAGAGTTCACACAGGGGATGCTATTCTGATAGAGTTTAACATTCCCGTCATCAGTTTAGCCTCTGTTTTGTGTTAGACACTGTTCAAAAGGCTCATCAGTGTGAGGGAACTTAGAGTTCACACAGGGGATGCTATTCTGA
The DNA here is from genome assembly GCF_000699245.1 of Pterocles gutturalis. NCBI lineage: Eukaryota > Metazoa > Chordata > Aves > Pterocliformes > Pteroclidae > Pterocles > Pterocles gutturalis. The sequence continues at coordinate 3,721 of NW_010135982.1, read as the reverse complement.
TAGAGTTTAACATTCCCGTCATCAGTTTAGCCTCTGAGGCTTCAATCAGTTTTGTGTTAGACGCTGTTCAAAAGGCTCATCAATGTGAGGGAGGCAACTGATAATCAAGACCTGTGTTTAGTCTTTGCTTTGCCATCTAATCTTGGTGCTTTTAGTTGTCCACCTGGATAATTGACATGATGAACCTTGCTTTTCCTTTTAAAAGGACAGATGGAGGGAAAGCTCTGCTGAAGAGTTTATTGTAAGAAGTAGATCTTGCCCTTGTCCTTGACACACCACCTCAGCTAAAATTAAAGATTGTTTCCTTGATGCAAGTAAAGTAATTGGCAGCTAGGTTAATAGCCTTTTTCAAACACAGGATTTTTACAGTTTGACGAGTTGCAAGCCTTTGTCAAGTGCTGCATCATCCAGCAGTGATGGTGCTTGCTTACATGGCCCACTGGCTTCCTTTGGCATATATATATATATATATATCTGTATCTACTGCTCATTCTCCTTTTTTAAAAAATGTAACTACAATGTGGTCTTGCATGGAGTGATATCATTGTCATTTACTTTGTGTATTAAGAGATGTGTAAGAATGAGTTAAAATTTTAATTTTTTCCTCCAGCTTTTAGCTGAAGAAACGAATAAAGCACAAAACTATGAGAAGTGACCTTTTATCAAAGCCCAAAGCTGTCACTTGTTCTGTTTGAGTCTTAATGAAAAAATGTGAGGCTGAAGTAAGATGAAAGAATTGCAATGAGTGGTCAGAGGCGGACAGTATGTAATCTCTTTACAGTATCTAATAAAAACAATAAAGCTGCTTTGATGCTTTTACTTAGGCTTTAACAGGATCTGAGCAGAGTTACTAATCTGACTTTTATGAATAAAACATCAAAGTATTAAAGGAAAGTAATTAATGATTACTTGCCTACTTCTCTGTAATGTGTGATATATAACACTAAAGGCTTTCTGTTCAGTGTACTCTTCTTGTTATTTATGTGAAAGTTTTTTTAATTATTTATATGAACATTTTAATAAACAAAAGCAGTTTTCATATGACAGCATGAAGTTTACATGCTTTGCATTCATATTCATGGTTAACTTGAAGCCTCTGAATAGTTTGTGGTCAGATTCTGTTGCCCTCTTACAGAGCATGTAAGATGTAATTTATGGTAAGACTATCGTTAAAGTTGCTGAGTTAGATTGAGCTTATAGGAGAAGATTATTTGAAAAACTAGTAATTGATATTGCTGGAAGTTAAGACATGCATCTCAGTATAAAACCTCTTAAACCTCACTGATATTACCATATGTGGTCTCAGTTATAAATAAACTTCCATGTATTCTCTGCAGTCTGTTACTCTAGTTGCTATACCTGAGAATGGAAATGTACTTTGTTTTCCTTTGTATGATAACTTCTCCCTTTTTCTGTGTTTCCTAGTTATTATTTTATTTGAAATTCAAATAAGTTGCCTACACGCTGAGGCACTATAATCCTATTCTGTCATCTTTGGTTTGCCCTGTAATTTTACTTTTTTAGGGTCTGTTTCTGTGAGCAACATTCTGTGTCAAAAGTTTTACTGATGGGTCTACAAATTGAAATTGAGACAGAGCTTTTACTTCAGTCAATTTGAATAATCTAAAAGGCAAGTTTGACTTTTTATCTTCTTTGACTACCTGTGAGTGAAAGGAGTTGCTCCTGGCATATCAGTGCGACCAAAGGCAGCAGTTGCTCCTGTGAGCTCATCAGCATCAGGCTTCACTGGCATGGATGTTCGTTCTATTCTCTGATGGGGTGGCATCACAGCATATAATTGAAATGGGAAAAACCCTTCCACTTAGTGATCCTGAAAAAAAATACTGTCTGCATCAGCAGACTTTTAATCTGTAGTTTTATTTGAGGACATTGAAGGTGTGTTTTAGGGTCATAATAGACACATCTCTTTATTTTGCCCCTTAATGCATACTTCCTACTCTAAAGCAGTTAATGTATGGTTGTACAAAACCTTTGCCTCACAGAAGGCTGCTGTGTTGTGTTGTCAGACATCTGATCATGTTTCTGCAGTTTGTTGTTGTCCTGGGTTAAGGTGAGACTGGGTTAAGGTGAGACAGTTATCTTTCTTCATAATAGCTAGCAAGAGGCTTTAAATTGCTTTAAAGCTTCCAAGTGTATAAAAGAACCTGGGCTACAGTTCTGCCACCTGTAGCTTACTCATGTTGAAATATCTTGCTAGATCTAGTAACATAAATGTTTATAATCACTATGTTTAAAAAAATGTTTTAGAGGGATCAAGGAGGGCAATATTTGCTGATCAGGGTCATTGGAAGAAGGTCAGAAAACAACTGTATTGACTTGCAATCAGGGTAATGAATGCTAAGTGACTTTGTGCCATTTGAAGAGATTGTTAAAGATTTGTAACATTTCTGGTGAGATCCTTTGATAGCTTTTGTTGCGTAAATTAATTCAGTTATTCCTGAATTAAGACTGTCAGTTTCAAAAAAATTGATACCTATATATCACTAAGTCTGTAGGAGGAAAATCTTTCCCAGGAGATGGGATAGTTAATCTTCTTTTAAGTATGCACTGTGAAACAAATGGCTGTCTTGAGTCAGCTGTACAGTAGCAATAGGAAAGGAAGCTAGACTTTCTTCACCCCCAAGTGCCAGGACATGTAGGAGGGGAGACTGAAACTGCGAAGCCTGAATACCTCGACGTTCCTCCTACCCATATTTGTAAGTCTTACTCTAGTCTACACTGCTTTTTACCCTTTTACCCTTTTCTTTGCTTTAACTGTCTGTTCATTCCTTGTCCATTCCTCTAGTGATCCCAATAAATGTGAATGTATATAGCTTTGTTTTTCTGTCCTGAATTTTGTACTCAAAATTACTTCGTAATACTTAAACTTTAACAAATTGTAAAACACCTCAGATGTAAGAGGGTTTTAATAAAATGTCTTTGGGTTTTTCTTAGGCTTCTCTTAAGATCTTATCTTTCATGGAGTTAAGGAAAATTTTTTGGGACTTTCCAGATACACAAATATATTTGGACTTCAGATTTGATGTGTGTATCATGGAATTAATCTGCAAACCAATTGAGCAGTACAGTAATATTTGCTGCATTGGAGCTCACAAGTGACATCAAGCTGCATTCCTAACCAACCTTGATCATGCTTAAAAAGAAACAGGGTCCCATAAGCTCTTTTAACTCCTTGGAGTGGCAGAAAACTATCCCGTTCCTCCTCCTGGTTTGAAAGTTTAAGCAGCTCGTGAGGAGTGGGGTACAGACTGTGTGGCTGGATGCAGTGGGAGAAGGCAGCAGGAACTTCCCTTTTGGCACTGTTTGAGCTGTTATATAGGCTTCATAAAATGCAATGAGCCATGCTCTTAAAATCCTCATGGATTTTCAAGAATTTAGCACCTTCCAAAGTCTGAACTTAAACTGCTGCTAAAATTTGAAACCAGACACCTATCTTTAAAGAAGTCTCTACTTTCTTTTTCTTTTTCCATACATAAATGTAAGAGATTGTGTTATGGTTTTGTGTGGGGGGTTTTGTCTGGTAGCAGGGAGGGGCCACAGTAATGGCTCCTGTAAGTAGCTGCAAAAGGCTTTCCTGGACTCCAGCTCTGCTGGCAGCAAGGGAGGGGCTGCAGTGGTGGCTCCTGTAAGTGACTGCTGGGGGTTCACCCCCACACCCGTCTCCAAGGGTCTGGTAACCAGGAGGGGGAGTGGGGGAAGG
>NW_010135981.1:0-1874 GCF_000699245.1 Pterocles gutturalis | reverse complement strand
CACCCTGCGGTGGTCAGGCCTGGGGCGGAGGGGACAGATTTCAGCAGCATCCCTTCCCCTTGCGCAACGCCGGCCTCGGGGTGAGGCTCAGCCACTTCCCAGCACAGCGCGGCAGCTTTCAACCTCAGACGCCGAGCGGAGCAGACCCTGAGTCCGCAGGCGGAAGGGGCTCCAGCTGCTGCCACACACAAACTCTGCTCTCCCCCCTCTGCCTGTGTCCCCCCCCACAGGACACGTGTCCCAGCCGTGCTCAGGCAGGGATCACGCTGCCACAACTCTGCCATCACCCACCTCCGGTTTGTCACCGCATCCTTCTTGAAACTCGCTGGGCACAAGGAACAAGCGTGTCAGGCTGGCGGGGGACACCCAGTGACCCGGCTGGCATAAGGCTGGGACAGACTGGGGCATGCCCGCTGTGTCCCCTCTCCGCAGAGTGTCACCTCCACAGGGTGAGGGGATGACCACAGTGAGGGGTCCCCCAAAACAGGGGCTGGCAGCAGGACCAGGTCCCGCTCTGCCGACACCGCAATGCTCAACAGCAGCTTCCTGCTGCGGCCGGGGCTGGATTTCCCCATCGGGACACGAGCCCAGGGGCCGTTTGCTCCCTCCCGGCTGGCTGCAGGGTGGGACACTTCCCTGCCCACTGCGGAAAGCCCCGGCTTTGCTATCATTCCCTGCTGAGGGGCTTTTTTTCCCCTTGGAGTGAAATTAGGAGGGAGAAGCTTCACGCCCGCTGCAGCTCCCAGCAGGGCTTTTATCCCAGGGGATGCTGGAGCTGAGACGGCACCGGGATGGGATTGCTGGTGGCTCCCCGGTCCCCTCCCCGTGGGGACAGGGTGGAAGGATTACTCTGCACAGACTCGAATGCAGCTTCCCAGCACGGCCTTATCTGCCCCGCACACGCCGCGATGCCGGCACGTGAGGGTGCGTGTGAGCCCAGGGTGTGGCGAGAGGCATTTTTAGCTCTGTCCCAAACCTGGGGGAGGAAGGTTTGCAAATCCTGCTGGCCCTCAGCTAGAAAAATAACTGCAAAATCCTGCACCGCCTTCTCCCATCCGCCTTCCTCGGCCATGCAATGAGCTGCTCGTACCCCAGCACCCTCGCGCAGCCTGCTAAAAGAGCGAGGGTTTTAAAACGCTTGGAGACTTACAAGCTGCAGAGTTCAGGCTGGAAATAGAGCTGGGAAACTGGTTTCACCCTCACCCCTTTCCACTGGATTTGTTTTTATTCTTTAGGAAGAGTAGCAGAAAGTTGTTTTGTAGCTGCGGGCCATGTAAAAAAGCTGCATTTTAAAACCCAAGCGGGGAAGAGCTGGGCTAGATGTGATTTGACAGGATCCCTCTAACCGCATGCCTCTTAATTTCCAAGTCTGATCAGTGGAACTGGACAGCTAAACAAATGAAGTAGTGCATATAATTGAATCTCTGCTCAGACGCTCAAACACACGCCAGCCTGCCCTGCCCTGGCTGCAGGAGCTGGGGGACACGGTCCCCGAGCCAGCCGCTGCCCTTCAAGCTGGTGGCAGCTCCCAAGGGATAAGGGAACCCAAAGCACGACTCCCCCATGCTGCCCTGGGACCCCGCTGGGCCCGGCGGTCCTGGGGGATTCGCATGCTCCCAAGTGATGGATGGGACCTGCCGGGGACAGTGCCTGGCTCCCGTCCTGCCTGCGTCAGCAGCGATGACTTTAATTTTTTTTCTTGGTTAATGCTGCCCTTTGGAGCTTTGCTACGTATCGAACCCAAGCGATGGGGGATGGGGGGGTGTGCAAAGGGCCCCTGCGGTGTGACCATGTCCCTGCTGCCCCTTCTGTTTACGGGTGACAGTGGGGAGAAGCCACCCCCGGCCCCGGGATTGTGCACAGGGGTGTCCCCG
>NW_010135980.1:1226-1459 GCF_000699245.1 Pterocles gutturalis | reverse complement strand
CGGCGCTGGGTCCAAACCAGCTGGGCTCGGGTCCCTTGTCCCCCAGGGTCCCCGGTGGGCACAGCCCTGCGAGCCCCAGCCCTGACACCACGGTGCCGGGCTTTGGCAGCGGGCTTTGGCGATGGGTGTGCTGCGGGTGGTGGGCTCCGACCCCAGGGGCTTCAGGGATAGCGCGGGGAAATCCTGGGGAAGGGGACTGGGGAGAGGCTGGGGGGTGCTGGCACCGCGGTGCC
>NW_010135980.1:0-1209 GCF_000699245.1 Pterocles gutturalis | reverse complement strand
CGGTGCCCTCGGGGTGCTGGAGCGTGCCAGGCTGGGCGCAGGGTGAGGCCGGCTGCAGGGGCACTAACGGGACTGGGACATGTTGGAGCTCAGCGCCAGCTCTGTCTCCATCTCTTTGCGCTGGGGTTTAGCAGAGCATCGTTTGAACCAGCTGGTTTGTCCCTCTGTGTGTCCAGCCTCACGGTGGGCACGGGTGTGTGCGCAGGACCCACTGTAGCTGGTGGCACGGAAGGCTGGGGTCACCCCATTGCTCTTTTCCAGTGAGGCAGGATGGGTGTCACTGCGTTTCAGAGGTGTCACCTCCCAGCCTGGGGACTGGCGGAAGTTTCTGGGGGACCAGCTCTTCTTGAGAGCTCCTGGGGCTGCTGTGACCATGTCCAGGGCCCCCGGGCGTTGCGTGCAGACATGGCCCATCCCTCCCTCTCCCACCTGGGAGAGGTAAGCACCATGGTCACGGTGTGGGGTGGCAGCCCAGCCCCTGCTTGGGTGCTGCTGGGTTTGGCACTGCAGGTGGCTTTCTCCTGGTCACTGCTCCGGTGCCCTGGCCGTGGCGGGTAGGGTGCTGGTGCCCTGGCACAGACCCCTCTGGGCAAAGGCTGGGCAAAGCCCGAGTTGTGGCGTGGGCACAGGCTCTGGGAAGTCCCCTTGTCGGTGTCCCTGCCCCCTTTTTGCAGTAGGAGTTTGTTCCAGGGAGGAAAGCGGGCTCCTGTGGGGACAGCACATGTGGCTGCTGGTTCCCCTTTTGCTGCTGAGGATGGGGAGGAAACTGCCGAAACAGCTCTTGCGTTAGTGTCCCCTCCTTCAGCCTCTTCTTGCCCCATTCACCAGGGCCCACCATGTCCCTTGCAGGCATCATGCCACCGCTCGTGTCCCCACTCTCTGGCTGTCTGGGGGTCGTGGTGGGGCTGGGGCAGCGGTGAGGTGCCAGTGCTGATCCCCATGGGATGTGGGGCAGATGCGGGAAGGTGCGTGTCCCCGTTGTGCTGCCCTGCGAAGCTGCCCGGGGGGGACAGGGAGGGGTCTGGGTCCCTCCTGGGGACACAGAGCCAGGTCCCCATACAGGACTTAATCCTGCTGCTGCCCTCCAAGGTCACTTGTGCTGGTGGCAGTCCCCGTGGTCCGGCTCTCTGCGTGCCCGTGGGACTTGGGGGTCCAGGGGGGCTGTGGCAGGGGGGCAGGAGACCCCTCCCCATGGATCTCTCCGGGCAC
>NW_010135979.1:74608-92111 GCF_000699245.1 Pterocles gutturalis | reverse complement strand
GCAGCCCCACCAGCCCCCTCTGAAATGGGCAGAGGGAATTTGCTGGCTTGAAATAAGATTTTTCTTGTGCTGTTTTCTCCCCTGAGAGTCATTCTGCCGCAGCGGTGCCTGTTTTGCTCGGTCAGGGCTTCAGCAGAAGCAATGCTTTCCCATTGCAGCCTTGGTGCCAGGTCTGGCTGCCCCAGCCCCTGCGTGGTTCTGGTGTGGTGGCTGTGTTTGGGGCAGCTTTGCAGGTTGTGTTTAATTCCATCAGCTCTTAATCACCGGGTCATCTCCGTGTCTGCCTTACAGCTCTCTCCTGTTCCCGTGCCTGGCAAGAAAATGTGAGCAAATGGCTGCAGCATTACCAGACATGAGCTCTAAATATTAACATCAATTTATAAACTGTATCAGCCTGGATCAAAGGGATTCCAAGACGGTTTTACGGCGCGAACGCTCTTTGCATGGAGAACTAATACGATTCTGGAGGCTGAAGTACATCGTGTTTTTATCGTGCCTTTGACAGGCGTGTGTTCCTGCGCTCGGCTCTCCCCGTGCCAGCCCAGCTCCCCAGCTGTGCACCTGCTGCGAGTGCGCCCGGCTGCCAGGGCAGCTTGGTTTGCCAGGGAAGGAAAATGCCCCTTCCTTTCTCCTTCGCAGGATTCATCAGAGCAAAGCTGGGGGGGGGGAGGATTGGTGTTGATGTTTGGGTGGTATCGGCAGGGGCTGGTATGGGGCTGGAAGTTATTGCACCCTGAGAGAGGCAGGATGTGCCCGCTGTCGGGGAGGGGACATCTCCCAGCACCAGCTGAGCTTCTACCAGCACTCTTTGCCCTCTGATTTTGGAGGGATGGTGAAGGGAAACTGCAGTAAGGCACAACCTCTTTGACCAACTAACCTGCTCCCTTCCTAGATGGAGAGGTGCTAACGGTGGCTCCTGCATCTGCAGGATGAGCCCCTGCCTGCCAACAGCACAGAGGTGGGTCAGTCCTGGGAAGCTGGCTGAGGCCACGCTTGCTTTCCAACAAGAATTCATGGGATACCTGCAGCAGCAATGATGCATCAACGCAGCGAGGATTTTCAGAGGCTGCGTAGCTAGGAACGTGCTACTTCACTTCCTCGTTCTCCCAACGAGCAGCATTGCTGGCGGGCAATCTCTCGGTGAGTGAGTGGCAGCTCTCCCCGGTCCCACAGCGTGTGAACTCTGCACGTGCTGCCTCTTGGCTGTGTTAGCTGCTGTCTTGGGAGGATGGTTGGTCTTGGAGCTAGCTGAGCAATCTCCACTCACACACGCTTTATGATTTTCAGAGCTTATCATAACTCATCCATCATGTACTTCATGATGTGATTAGATTTAGGCTGGATTTCCCCAAACCCTTGTCCAATATCTAGAGAGTATCACTGAGAAAGAACCTCAGGCTGGAGCGTGGGAGTTGGGAGATACGGAGCATTAAGGAGAAGCTTTTCTTGAGGAATCTAATTTCTGTCTCAACCATTGCTGCTGGCCCAGATGCCTACGGAGGATGGAGATATGCTGTTAGTAACACCTGCGCAATTATATTGTCTAAAAGTGCCCTGAGAGATCTCGTTGCTGCGTGAGCTTGACCGCAAGGCAGGGCTGGGAAGATGCCATCTCCTTCGGGTTTGGGAAAAGTTGTCCGAGTCATCACCTGCTGCAGAAAGTTAAATCTGTGCATTGCTTGTCAGAAGTTCAGCTCTGTCAAAATCAGTCTGGCTGCCAAGAAAACCCAGAGAAAGAGTCTTGACAGAATTATCAAGAAAGTGCAATTTAACAATTAAAATGTAACCTGGCTCCTCCCACAGGAAAGCTGCTTCTAGTCTGAGCTGTAATTACATACAGATTTGTATCGCTAATTTGCTTCTGCTTTGGCGGAGTGAAGCAGCTTTGGCAGGATTGACAGCGTTGGTGAGGGATGGGGGTCTCTGGGTTTGATCACCAGCAGGTTGGGGAGCACTGGTGTGAGCAGCCCACGGCCGGGCGAGGAGTTCGTGTGCTGAAAATACATCCTGGAGTCAAGCACGGTGTGCGATAGAAACTGTGTGTGCTTCAGCTGATGGAAGAATAAATGAAAGCCATGTCTATAGGCTTTTGTTTTAAAAACTTGCTATCATAACTTTCTGTTTAGGCATTTCATCTTGTTCAAGAGAGCAACCATTTGAAAAACAAGCTGAAGTGGAGAACTTGGATTTTAACCCAGTGTGATACTATCCCTGGATTCAAATTAGAATATAGAATTGAGAGTTTGAATTTGAAGAATTTAAATTACTCCAGAATTACCTAGTTTTGTGCTGAGCAGGAGAGGGGTGGAAAAGTGGGTACAATCCTGCACCAAGCCCCATTTGCTTGCTTAGGTCGGTGCATGTGTGTCCTGGGCATCCAACATCTGCCTGGTTCTTCTGTGTTTTCAGAAATAAATTGAAGAAGACGTTTTCATTCCCTGGGACCGGGACAGGAACAACAGTGCATCAATGGAAAGAGCTGATAGGGGAGGAGTTGTCTCTCTGGGAAATGTTCTTTCAAGTTTAAAAAGGTCTCTAACGAAATCAAATAGGGTTGTTCTTTGTACGTGTAGAATGGAGCAAGAGGGGTAATCCTTCTTCTGGTGTTTAAAAGAGTATCTGTAACAGAATTATAATTGTCTGATAGCGTAGGGATGGATACATTAATAGCAACCTGTAGTATGACCTCCCATAGCTTTCCTACACTAAATGCTAATTTTAGATGACAAGGAGTTTCGTTGGCTGAGAAACAGTGAATGGACCAAAGAAGACAAAAAGAGCAGAGGGAGGAAGAAATAGAAATTCTTAAAAAAATAATTTTTTTTGATCTTTTCCCTTGAAAAAAAAAAAAAAGAGAGAGAAAGAAAGGAAAAGACAAATCCTTTTGGCGGCCTTTTGGGCGCTTTGTTCTTTTCCCTTGTTAGATATCTTTTCTGAGCTGTTTTATCCTGTTGTGTTCTGGAAAATGATTTTTGAAATGTCAAAACTTCAAGCCTCTTTTGTCACGGCTTAAGCAGTTCTACTGAACTTTGAAGAAGACCCCAGCATGGGAGACATGAACTTTTGATGCTGCCTTAACTGATCTGGCTTTGATCAGCGTTGGAGAAGGAAGGGGGAGAAAAACACACGCGTACAAATACCCAAATAAATCAACCCCCCGAGGTGCTGGTGGACCTTGTGGAGCCTGGAGGCGGTTGTGGAGCCATGTGCTGATGTTCTCCATGGCACTGCGATGCTGTTCTGTGGAGTAGACTGGCTCGTGATCCAACAGCGCTCAAGGGCCGTGTCCTGCAGTGGGGGTTCCTGGGAGGATGTGGTGATGGTGGGTGGAGAGCTGTCGTCCCGGGGGTGTGTTCCCTTGGTGGGTTGGTGGCTGCTTTACCTTGATGATTGCTTTACTCTGGAGTCTAAATATCTCCATTTAAGGGGGATTTCACCACGCTTTTGAGTGGGAAGGTTGTGTCCAGGAGGACAACTTAGCCGTAGGAGACAGCAGGGTGAGGAGGCTCTCGGGGTGTCTTTGGAGAACGTCTCTGCTGGGATGCGCTCCCCGGGGTCTGCAGGAGGCAGCTGTAGGTGTCCATCAACGTGTAGGCTGGGCACAGGTGATGTGGTGGGGCTGGAGGTCCCCAAGGCAGGGTTCTGAGTGGGTCTACCCCCCACTGCCTCAGCGGTGTCAGCCCCTCGGGTCCCCTGTCACCCCCCTGCCCTCCTCCTCCTCAGTTGCCCTCCGTTGAGAGGCTGCGTGTTGGTGAAAGCAAACCTGGCTGGTGTTCCTGGCAAGCTGAAGGTGTTTGAAACAGCTCTTGCTTAGACAATGTTTGTTTTCTGTAGTTTCTAAAAGGATCTGATACTCAACCCGCCCTTGCCGAGCTTCTCAAGGTGGTTTTGATAAGTGCACGCTGGTGACTTTCAGAAACTGTTTTCTGTGTGTGGATTCTTTGAAAATAAAGAGAAGAAGTGTGTGAAAAGGCTTTGAAATCTTCAGAATTTTACCTTTCAAAATATTTGTAAAATGCGTTTTCCTGTTTTTTGTTTTGTTTTTTTTTTTTAGTGTGTTTTGTTTTTTTTTCTCAGGCAAGCTCTGAAGGGATCAAGGTTGGGATGTTTGTTTGTTTGTGTTTTCAATGGCAGGGAAGGTGATGACAACATCTCGAGAAACCTTACCCAGCTGAGCTGCAACACACTCGGCTGCTGGAGTTTTCCATTCCTTCCTCTGAGGAAAGAAGGAAAGCATTTACAATTAACTAAGACCTTTTATTTCCCCATTTTTTGTTTTGTGGGGTGTTTTTTTTTGTTTTTTTTTTTTTTTTTGTTTTTTTTGTTTTTGTTTTTGTTTTTGTTTTTTTTTGTTTTTTTCTTCTCAGAATGAAGTAGAAAAGCCTTTGTTTTAGACTGAACTTGAATTCAGGGATTTTGGATTCAAGTGTTTTCACTTTGCTTTTTTTTTTTTTTAGATTTTTGATATTGAAGATTATTTCTCAATCAGACTTAGTAAAATCAAATTAAGTAGTTCATATTGAAAATACCAGGACTTTTCTTTTTTTTATTTAAGTTACAGTTGCATTATATTTGGGAAGGTCTTCCTCTGTACAGAATATGGCAAAGCTTGATCAAATTCCACATTATTTCAAGCTCCCCAAATTTCTGGTTTTACTTGGACACCAAACTTCTGCTGAAGGAGAAGTTATTGGCTCCTGGCCGGGTGTCGCATTTTGGTGTTGATTTAGGAGGTATTGCCATCAAGAGGTAGTGTTTGGGTTTTTGTATTTCCAGCAGCAAACAGGCTGGCTCATCCAAAGAAGACGAAAATTTGGTAGCAAGGCTGTGAATGTGCTCCCTCCTTTTGGAGGAGCTCAGCACTTGGGGCTGGTGAGGAGCTCGAGAAGTCATCCTTCTGTCACCCACCCTGACCATGGGGTCCCCTCTGTGTACCAGCTGCTCAGCCAGGATGCTCCACCAGCTCGAGTCACCTTTGTCTTTATGAACACTAATTATATGGCTATTTTATGTCTGATTTGCTTCTGTTACTTTCCGACTGGCTGTATTTTAAGTAGAAGTGGGGTTCATTAAGTAGAGATTTAATCGAGAGCTGGTGGTTTCGCTCTTCAGCCTTTGGGTGCAGAGGGAGTTGTCTGTAGCTGAGCCTCCAAATATGCTTCCGTGCCTCCCAAGCCTGGCTCTTTATTAGGGAACTACAAAATTAAGGAAGAAAGCAAGATTGACAGGTTACTGCACAGACACGTCCACATAAATAGTAAACATTCCCAATGGGTTCATGATGCATTTCTGTTTGGTAAAATAAACCAGCAATAGTCATCATTGGTATTTAAAACTATCTTTAAATATTCATGAAAAAGAAAGATAATTAGAAGACAAATTACGTGGCTCGAAGGTACTTCTTTGTGCACAGTGTTTCGATGCTTTGCGCTGGTGCTGGGGAGTTTACCCGGCAATTTATTGCTGCCGGGTGTCTGATTGAGACGTATCCTGCAGCCGTGGTGGTGCAGCTCCTGCCTCACTGTGTCTCCAGAGCAGCTGGATCCTAGACGTCTAATTTTCATTTATTTGAACAGTCAGTAGCTTGGCAGCCTCCATTGGCTTTGAGTGTAGAGATGTGCCTGTGAATACGTTTATGGTGTATAAACGGTGTAAGTGTAGAAGATTTGAATTGATGTGAAATTAGGGCTGAGATTTATACGGTGCCGAGACCTCGGGATGCCTGAAAATGGGGTCACTCACGGGGATGCTTGACTTCAGGATTTGCTTTTTTTATTCTCTGCATGGATAACGTGGCGCAGCATGAGGTGTAGAAGGGCTCTTTCGTGCTAAAGCATCAGTGATTCTCTTCAAAAGGAAATGAGGAGTTTGTGTTCAGGGAGGTTCATGTGGGATGGTTGCTGCTGTGGGTTTTTTATCCAGCTTTTTTAAACTCTTGGCTTTCATTGAGCTAAGATCTAATGCAACACTTGGAAAAGTGACGTCCCAGTGTGTTACTGAGTGGTACAAGCCCTAAAGTTTCATGAAAACGTGCCCTGGATCTCTAGACCTGCCATCCTTGGGTGATTACTAAAGAAAGATTTGAATCCTCAGATGGTGGGTGCGAGGTTTGCCCACGTTTGCAAGTCCTGGCACTCGCTGGAAGGGTGGCTGTGGGTTCCTGGGCTGTCTGGCAGTTCCCCTCGTCCACTTCTTTTTGAAGGTTTCTTCTCCCCTGTTTTTAGAGGCTTTTACCCTGGTAACTTGTGCAAAACACCACTTAATGGCAGAGGCTTTTTGGCTCCCCTCTGATCCGTGCAGCACTGTTATGGAGGCAGTCTTATAATCAATGTAATTGAAGATCAAAGTTAATGAGGACCTCTGTGCCTGCAAAATCCCCCAAGCGATGCTGGGCCTCAGATGTTAGATAAGGAAATGATTGGGCTGAACTGAAAATCTATTTGGCTAATTAGATGATGCATATTCCCAAATGCCAGTGGGGAAAAATACATTTCACAAAATAAAGAAACGTAAGATTTTGTAAGAAAAGATTTTTGGCAGGAATTCACTTCTAAGTCTCAGAAGGGAGAGGGTGAGGGAGTGTCTCTGACACAAGACCACTCATAGGAGAAGCTGTGTCTTGGGCCGATTCACTTGCCTTCAGCTAAAGAAATGAAATGGGAACAGCCCACGCTGCTGCTGCCCATCTGTGCCCTCAGCCTGGCACCAGGTGGGGCATCCAGCCGGGCATCAGGGATCTCACGGGCACCACCTGCATGAGCTGGGGCAGCGATGCTCTGACCTTACAGATGGGAATAATTACATTGGTCCGTATTTCTGCAGAGATTTGGGAATCAAATCCAGTATCTCATGATGCTGAGCAGGGTTAGGGGTAGGGCAGTATCTGGGCAGAGGAGTGTCCCAGCTGGGGGACCCTTTGTTGGGGCACATTCATATGGAGAGGAATGGTCAAATGAAGCTCTTTGCGTTTGTGTGTTGGTGAACGCAGTATTATTTTGCTCATCACAGCAGCTCCTGAAGAGCAGAGTGTTCTGGTACTGGGACAAAATGCATGGGTTTGGTTTTTTTTCTCTTTTTCCCCTCACCTAATGCATTTTTATCCCACCCTCCAGGCAGCAGCTTCGTTGTGAGCGAGGGGAGCTACTTGGACATCTCCGACTGGCTGAATCCAGCCAAGCTGTCCCTGTACTATCAGATCAATGCCACGTCCCCCTGGGTGAGAGACCTCTGTGGACAGAGGACCACTGATGCCTGTGAACAACTGTGCGACCAAGAGACAGGTAAGGGAGGTTGGGGAAGAGTGAAGAACTTGCAAAGCTTGGAGATGTGAGGGAGGAGGCTTGTCTCTGGGTACTTTGATGCCCGTTCTGCTTGCCTCTGCATTAGCCTGGTGCTAGGCACAGGGGACTGGGAGGTGCCAGCAGGGTCACACGGTGGTGATCCCCACGTGTAAAGAAGGTGGACACAAGGATGGGGATTCGGAATGGCAGATCTCTCAGTTCTTTGGTATGGCACCTGCAGGCGCGTGGGGTTTATCTCCTTCAAAGTTGTGCTATTTTGCTGTCCAGTCTGGAAAACCTACTCAGGAGCATGCCCCATCTCTGTCCCTTTTCTTTTTTAACTATTCCATCGCAGAGCACCACATTTCCCACTAGTGCTCCTGCCTGATGGTCACCTAGGTGGGATCTCTGTTCCAGCCTTGCAGAGTTGTGAAGTCTGCAATCTTAGACTCATAGAATCACAGAATGGTTTGGGTTGGAAGGGACCTTAAAGATCATCCAGTCCCACCCCCTGCCCCAGGCAGGGGCACCCCCCCCACAGGCAGGGACACCTCCCACTAGCCCAGGTTGCCCAAAGCCTCATCCAGCCTGGCCTTGAACCCCTCCAGGGATGGGGCATCCACAGCTTCTCTGGGCAACCTGGGCCACTGCCTCCCCACCCACACAGGAAAACATTTTTTTCCTAATATTTAATCTAAAGCTACCCTCTTTCCTCATCTAGAAATGACCTTTTTGCTGAGTGTGTTCTGCTTACACCTGTGAAGTGTCACCTGTCCTTCTGGCCTATGTGTCTCCTGGGTGACAAACGGGAATCCTGGAGTCTGCAGTGAGCCGGGAAGGGAGTCTGTGTGCCTGGGTGGGCAATAAGTATGTAACCTCAGCCAACAGGAGGTGACATCTCCTCAGCTGGTGCAAGTGACAGGACCTTGCGTGGGAAGGTGGCTTGGGGACTGTTCTGTTTTTTCGTAACACGGGGTGTGCCATGCTGTCTGCAGCGGTGAGCATTGCTCCTGCTCCCCAGTGCCGTGCTGGGGTGGGATCTCTTCTTGGTGGCACAGGGACAAGTGGCCCTGTTGCTCCTGGCGTGCTCTGCAGCTAAAGAGCACGCTCCTTGCAGGGAAGGACTGTTCCCACGTCAGCCCCAGCACTCCGTGTGAGCCACTTCCCTCCTCTTTAAGGGAGGGAAAAGGGGGAAATGAGAGTTCCTCTGCTGCCTGTCTGTGCATGAGAGTCATGGCTGCGAGTAGGGATGTTGGGTTCTGGTGTTGCCGGGGGTCTTGAAGAAGGATGGCTCACAGGGGAGGAGGCTTTTTGTAACCCTCCTATTGCCACGAACTGTGTTGTTAATATGCGGCATTTTGGGAGGAAGAAACCCTCCCGCATCATGAACACACCATGGGCTGGCGAGGATGACCTTGTCTTCATCCTTCTCTGCCCAGCTGAGATGCAAATACTGAACTTGGTCTCAAAATTCCATTTTCCTGGTAAAGAAAATGTTCTTTTTTAATACTCCTGTTCCTCGAGGCTCGTCTGCATGGAGGCACTGGCAGGCATCGCTGCAGCAGAATAATTACCCTGGATTAATTCCCTGTGTAATCGAGCCCTGGGCATCACCTCCAGTCCCAAGAAGGGCTGGGAGGTGGCCGCAGCCACCCTGGCAGATGGAGATGGTGCAGGAGGAGGCTCTGCTCCTCCAGATGTCACAGAGCAGAAGGATCATTTCAGGCATCTCCCTCCTACCTCTGCGGGAGAGGGAGGATGCATTTAGCTTTCCCCTGCTTCAGGGCAGGAGGAGAGAAAAATCTCTGCCTCCAGCAGAAACCACAGGGAGACTGTACGGAGCCTGACCGTGACCTCCCCATCTGAAGAGCGCCATGGCTCTGCTCACCATGCCCACGCTGTCCTTGACACCGAGCAGGGCTGGTTCAGTCCTCGCACAACCTCTGCTGTGAGGAGCGGCTGTTTTCCCGAGCTGGCCCAGCTGCTGCTCCCCCCGCGTCCCCAGTGCACCGGAGCAGCTTGTCGCTCTCGCTGGATGTCCCACGCTTGAGCAGGATGTGTCAGATCTTGTTTGCAGGGAAGGGAGCGATGCTCGTTAGCCCAGGAGGTGCTCTGCTCCAGCACCACGCTGCATCCTGACCTCGCCAGCTGCTCTGCGGCTTCCATCCCTGGTTCCTGTCCTCTGCTGTACTCGTGATGGGAAGTGAGGGCAGGGCAGCCTTCATCTGAACCTTCAAGTTCCTCACCCGGAATCTATGCATCAGTTTCTTCCCCCTCTCTCCAGCCTGGGACTTTGCACGTGGATAAAGCAAAAGCTTTCTCCTGTCTGTGCCAGTTGGTTCCAGAGGGGTAGAGCAGGGCTGGCCGGTGTGGCTGCTGATTTTCACAGCCTGAATCTCGGACCCCCTTAAGAGGTCCAAACTTTAAATGAGCAGAGCCACCACTCACTGAAAATTAGACCTTTGGAAGTACCTATTTGACACCCTACCCCAGGACATAGCCCCAAGAACTGCTTGTTCATCACCGTGAGAAGTTCTCGTGCCAGGCTGGGAGCAGACTGTAACTCCATGATGCACTGCATGTATTTTGAGATTTATTTTTACTAATGTCATTCTATTTTTAAGGGTGATTTATTTTTATCACCATGAGAGAGGCAGTTCTGTGGTTTTACTATGGGACATAAAACCTGCCTAGATTTCAACCTTTTCAGGTCAGGGATTTGATCATCTCTGTGAGCATCCCAGGTGATGAGCGCTGGGGGTTTCCCCTGCCCTCTGTCCTCTCAGGCTGGGAGAAGCGTCCATGAGGAGGATGGACTGAGGTTTGCCCTGTCTGGAGGATGAAAGCCTTGAAGGTTTCCCCTGTGAAGAGCAGCAGAGCCAGCTCTGAGGTCCTTCAGCACATTTATAGCTAATCTGACTTCAGCCTTCCCCTTGGAGCCACCCGCCGTGACAGTGTGCGTCCAGCCTTGTCCCAAAGCTTCCTTGCCCCCAGGCAGACCCCTGGGCAGGACTCGTCCTGGGCAGCAGTGCCATGGGCTCCTGGCACACCTTTGGGCAGAGGTCCCCCGGTCACAAATGTTTTGTCTGGTGAGACTCAAGCTCTCAACCCCTTCCCAGTACTCAAGATCTCTCTTGGTTTGGAGTTTTCTATAAGATCTGTCGGTACCTTGTGCTGACTCATGACTCCAGCCACCAAGTATGACTTTGCTATGAGTAATAATCTGCCCTGAAAACGGAGGCTCTGAAACACTAGGAAATGCCAAAATACATTTTTTTGCTTGCCTGACCTTAATTTGCCTTCCCTGGTATCTTTACCGTGTGACTCACTCTTTAATCAAATGATTGCTGCCCCCCTGACAAATTTCAAACCTGCAAAGCACCAGCTCATCAGAGCTGTTCGGAGGGAGCGCCGACATCTGCACGTGAACTAAATATCAGCTTTCTCCTTCCCCTGCCTTGGAAACAGACAAATCGGTGGGTCTGACATGACTGCAAATCCATCAATAAATGGATGCTGCTGAGGGTCTTCCCCCTGCAGACACGACACGGTGGCCGTGGGATGGGCACCTCTCCGGGGTCAGGATGCGGTCCTCACCTAACAGGTTCAATTGCTCCGTCATCTCAGCAGGAGCTGACTGTGCTGCTTGTAGCAAGACTGGGGAAGGTTTCTCATCTTCTGGGACTCGCATTCAGCTCTCCCCACTCTCCACATTTTGGGCAGATGTGGAGTACGTTGCCAGCACCACCACTCGTACCATGCACTGGGATATCTCTGCATAAAATCCAGGAGTGCTGCTGCTTCGCTGGCCGCCGTTACCAGCTCTGGTGACGTTTATGAGAGCATCCATTTTCGGCGGCATATGCAAATCCTGATTTGTGAGCGCAATTACCTGCTTTGTATGCACAAAACTGATTCACTTGCACATTCTCTGGGCATCGCTTAAGAGACCTGCTGGAGAATTGGTCCCTTAGGGCCAAATGCTGGAAAAAACAGCCTCAGATTTTGTGCTGTCAGGCTTGCTGGAGCAGTGGCATAAATGAGATGGATAGCTACCTTGATTAGCAGGTGCAAATGTGTTGGATTTTTTTTTTTTCCCCATCTATAAGTCAGGCACTTCTCCATTGAAATTCTCTTCTTTGCATCCACAATTGATGGCACCCCCCAAAGCAACAGGCGCAGGCTTGTAAGGACCAAGTGAGATGTAACAAAGGGTCATTTCTGAAAATTGGCAGGAGGGGAGGAAGAAAAAAAAAGGGTTTCCATCATCTTCCAAATGGGCTAGTTTGTCAGCAAAGCCACAGATGGTGATTCTGTCCGGGTAGGACAGGGGTCTTGCGGGCAGGAGACAGATGAAAGTCGTTTTTAAACAGAGCCATTTTTTCAAGGCAACCTGTTAAGGGGATTTGGAGGTTGCAGAGCTGAGCATGTAAATCAGGAGCTGCCCAGCCTTGGTGAGGAGGGTGGATTTGTGTTTATGAATACAGCCATTTCCTCCCATAGTTCAGTTTAGTGCCACGCAGCTCTGGTGCCCATCAGGTAATATTTGTTTGTTCTCGTGCACTTTGGCTATTTTTGCTGTTGGAGGACCCTAGTGTCTTTATTGACTTAGACTTTTATAAGATGAGGTTCTGTCTCTCTACGGTATGTAGTTTAATAACTTGGTCAAAAACCATGTAATCTATGATTTCTTTTCCTGTGGCGGCACAGCTTGCTTGGTGCCCCAGCAGGGCAGGAGGCAGTTGACTTCCAGGCTTATTTAGCTTGGGGCTGAAGAGTTATCCATAAACAGCAATCAAAATGCATGCCTGCGAGGGGGCTGAGTTCAGGTTATCTGCGCTGTTTTTACACTCTCATTTTCTGCCATTAGAGTGTTTAATCCTGCAGCTGCTAATGCTCTTGTTGCAGTGTTTCTGTGCTTGTCCAAAGACCACGGAGAGGGGGTCAGAGGAAGGAGTTTTGCTGTAGGGAGCTGCTCCTGGGCCCCTCTCCCTGGCTTGACTGGTCCCACCAGCACTGCGGGTGGTGGCTGCTCTCTCCACCATGGCCAGCTCCAGGGCGATGGTCACCCCAGAAGGTGACAGCCATGGTGCTGTGGACCATCCTTGCTCCACTTTGGGGACCTCTCACTGCTTCCTTGCATCAGCTGCGCACGGGTGCCCAGGGAGAGCTTCCCGAGCAGATGACAATGAGGATGAAATCCATGCAGAGTGTAAACCCAGACACAAGCCTTGGAAGTTAAGCTTGTGCTTCGCTGCTGTGATGGATCTGGGTGAAGAGGGGAACCTGCAGCCAGGGAGAGGAGGAAGAACTGTCACATGAACTGCAGGTTTTCCCTCCGTGCTCTGTGCCATGTCAGCCGGGCAGGAGCCACTTTCCCCATCTCATTCCTTGAGAGCTAAACTGCTTTTACTGAAGTTGCATTTCTTGTCAGGATGAAGCAGACACCCAGGTTTGGAAATAGAAATAGCGGGGGCAAGAAGAGCAGCTTTTCAGAGAGCTTCACGGGGAGCTGGAGCTGCTGCAGCTGCTGGAGGAGCATCGGCCAGGGGCCAGCCCGACTCGAGCAGCAGCTCTCTGAAGATGCTTCACTTCTTCATTGAAATTGGGATTTAATGAACTATTGTTCATCCTCACCTGTGTTTAATTCTCTCCAAATCTCTTTCTCGAAAGAGGCCCTCACTCTGCCACTCTTTAAGGAAGGGGGGTTGTTGCAGGGTTTTTAACTTTCCTCTCATCCATACCTCTATTGATGGAAAACCTTGGTGCCAGCCCTTGTGCAGATGTGTGTCTTGCCCCGTCCCCAGTGAGCTCACCCTTGGGGCTGCACCAGGGCAGCGTGAGATGCTGCGGCTGCACCCCCAGCAGCTGGTCTGAGGCTGGCACGGGGAGTGCTGCTGGCAGGCTGTTTGGGGTTTTATTGGTTTTATTGAGGCCAGACTGTGGGCAGAGGAACTCCCGGCTGCAGGAGGATTTGGTGGCTGAGATCTCTTGTGCAGTTCCCAGGGCTTGTGTGTCCCTGGTAGAACTATCATCTCTTGGGAGGAAGGCTAGGTGTTGCTGTGGGGGCCCATGGCACCTTCCTGTGGGTTATTGCAGCTCTGGGGTGGTGCTGGGGTGCAGCCAGGTCTGCCAGTGCCAGAGGGTTGCTGTAGGAAGGGAGGGAGATGGGCTGAGGCAGCGAGCATCGCATGTGGCTTGCACTTTCTGCAGATTCTGGATGAAGAGATTGTCTCTGCCAGGAGCTCAGAAACCTTTTGCAGAGGATAAATCGATGCAGGGCTTCCTCGGGATCTGGGTGAGACTCTGCGGCCTCGGTGGGTGCGTTACAGGAGGTTGGTGGCCGTGGCTGTTGGACGGATGGGGTGACTTGTGTGGATCTGTTGGTGGCTTGTGCCACACAGCTGGTGCTCAGGGCTGCTGCTGGCAGTCCTGGGCACTGCCACCACCTTGGAAGGGACATGTTGGGAGATAGCAGAGCTGGGGAAAGCACAGGGTGTCTTGTGTGGTGGCAGGAGACAGGCCATGAGCCCAGCATGGGAGCACCCTGGCCGGGCTCCTGGGCAGGCAGTGGTGACAAGGGGACATGGTCCTCACTGAGCATCAGCTGGTGGCTGGGACAGCAGCACCTGGGCAGGAGATGCTGTTTGCAACTGCCTTTGCTCCTGGTGAAGGGATTTGGGCCATGCAGCTCGAGCTGCTGATAGGGGCGAAGGCTTTGCATCCCAGCAGCAGGGAAGGAGGGTCCAGCCTTCCCTCCCCGGAGCAGGCTGGTAACCCTGGAGATGGCTGTGTGCTCACCCAGAAGAGAGGGGCTTTGTGTTGGGGCCCCTCAGCAAACACTGGTGCAGTCAGGGCTGGCCGGGCAGGCAGCCCGGCTGCCTCTGTTCGCTGAAAAATGCTCAGCCTCAGCTTGTCGCCCAGCACCCACCTCCCTCTGCAGACCCTTTCTCCTCCTGTGCCGTGATGGGTGGAAGGAGGAGAAGCAAGAGGTGTTGGAGGACAGCTGTGCTGGAGCTCGCCCCGCCGCTGGGATGCCCACCGGGATGGGGATGCTGCAGACAGGATGACCCAGCTGGGCTGCGGGGCTGAGGGTGGCTGGGGAAGTGGTGCTACAACTCCCACGCACCAAGGGGGCTTTGCTGGGGCAGACATGTCCCCTGGTGAGTGTCCCCAGAGAGGAGGGTCTGCCCTTGGGTGCTGACCTGAAATGCCAAGGCTGGGTTGTGCATCACTCGGGATGGGAGAGGCAGCCCCAAAGCAGGTGTTAGCAGTAGGAAGGTGTGTGTTTGGAGCCCTGCACCCTCTAGGAACAAGCTGCCACCCCAGCTGGGTTGGGACTTGTCCCCAGGACTGTGCCTTTGTGGCAGGAACGTGGCCCTCCAGAATGAAGACAAATGTCAGGGGTGGAGATGGAGAAGGGAATCGTGGACACCAGCTGTGCCAGGAGAGGGTTGACAAGCCATAGGTTTGCTCCAGCACTGCCAAAGCCCCTCTGGCTCCTTAAATAAAAATTCCAATGACAGCTAAGAGCTGCTTCCCCAGGAGCACAGGGACTCCCAGAGCCTCCGCTCCGTGCTGCATGCTGGGCGGGGGGATTAGGGGGATCTTGCAGCATTATCACCACGGATTGCCTCTCTCCCTAACGAGGATAACAGGATTACCCAGCCCGCTGGCACTTTGTCCTGCAGCCCTGCTCTGCTGCTCCCTGGGCAGAGTGTGGGGATGGCCAGGGAGGATGAGGATGAAGTATGAGAGCCTGTTTCCCCTTTCAGGAGGAGCAGCAGCACCATGCAATGGGCAAAATGGAAGAATAGTTCTGTAACTTCCAGTTTAGATATAAAAAAAGAGAGGTCAAGCCTCCAGCTGTGCCGGTCGGGATGCGGCAGGGGCTGGAGGGCTGTTTAACTCCACGCAGTTGGCTTTGCACCATGCCCGTGCCACTGGAGGTGATGAACTTGGATGTGACCGGCATTAGATTTGTTTCCTTCAGGCATGAGCGAACCTCAGTGTGGGCCAGCCCTGAGCCAGAAGCCAGGGATGCTAACGATGGCTGCAGACTGCTCCAGCCCTGCCCTTTTTTTAGCTCCGGCACTAAAGCTGTTGGGAAGCATGGGATGCAGGAAGCCCTTTGCTCAGAAATGGGCAGAGGAAGCTCATGTCTGTGTGCAGAAACCAGGTCAATGTGTCCTTAGTTTGCCCTGTTCCTCCAGGTCAGGCTCCAGCTCCTTCTCCCTTCCCAGCGGAGGGCAGGGGCGATGCCTGGCACTTGGGCTGAGCTGCCGGCCATCTCTGCCAGCAGCCTCCGTGGGGATGGAGGCACAGCGGGAGGGAGGCTGTGGCTGAGACGTGCCTGTGGGGTTGGGGATGTGTCCTGTTGGGTAAGGCAGAGGTTCATGTTCACCCTCCCCGAGCAGAAACCAGCACGGAGACTCCGTGTCACCTGGAATTAGTCGTGGCAGCACGGTCTTAAATGAGATTTTGTGTAAGTGGGGAGCAGGGGAGGATGGAGAGCAGTGCTGTGGGCGCTGCTGGCTCCCACGGCCTCAGCTCTCCCCTCGCGCTTCCGTAGCTGCATGTGTCACACAAATAACATGTTTTCTGAGCCTCTCGCTAGAGCTGCAGTGTTGCATTTCCCGGTTTACGCACCATCTCTCTGCAACAGCAGAGACAGCGTTTCCCCCCACTCCCCGGCTTTTGTTAAATACCACACTGGAAATACAACATTGGACCTCCGGAGCTGAGTGAACAGCGATCCGTGCTTTCACTATAACAGTTCAAAAATTGCCGTGAATTATCTAAAGGGTTTTGTGGGTTATGAATCTGAAGGAAGAGGAAGGACCGCACACGTCTGTGTTTTTACCATGGGCAGGACGCGGGTTGGTGGCTGTGGAAATAGGATGCTTGGCACAGCGGTTTGTGGGTCCTGATTCATTTTGTCCTCCCACAGCAGCTGAATGCTGCACGGAGGCATGTGCAGGACCTGGGGGAATTGCGTCCAGCTTCAGGTGCAGTTATTTGATTGACTTTGGCTTTAAGCTTGGGTTCAAGCCTATCTGAGCCCGAGCAATGGTGAGCAGGTAACTTCACTCCTCTCAGCACGCGGGATTTAGTAGCTCTGACACAGGCACCGTTGTTTTGGCTTTTGGTGGTTTGGTTTGTTTTAGCAGGCATGTTGAAATCTGCTCTTTAGAAAATGCACTTACCCTAAAGAGGAGTTAGAGGTACGGGAAACCCCATTCCTGCCACTCCAGGGACTTCACCCAGTGTTTCTTGGTCTGTGACCAGCCTGGCTCCCGTGGCGGGGGCTGGCTCGGCATTGCACCCGGGGAGGGAGGGGAAAGGCTGAATAATTTGCCTCTTCGTGGTTCTAGATACAGAAGTAGATCCTAAACCATCTGCCCAAAGTCCCTGTTCCTCCTCCTCAGCCCATCTCCTGCAGGATCCTCTCTGTCCGCTTCCCAACGCTCTGCCAGAGCTGTGCAGGTCTCCCTGGGGACAGCTGGTCCTGGTGAGGGGCAGGTTCCTGCAGGCTCCATGCCTCGGCTGGTTTTCCCCTCTGTGCCACCTCTCTGCTGCCTGGATCTCCTCCCCAGCTGGTGCCACCGTTTACCCTCTCACTTACTGAAATAAACCTCCCAATAAACCTCCCAGTAAAGCCTCCAGCACTGGCTGTAGCTGTTGAAACTCTGGGATTGGAGTCGATAAAATCAATATTTCTGCAGGTTGATAGAGTTTCTCCCCTCAACACAAAACTGACGGAGCAGTAAACGAACCATCGGACAAAATAAACCCTCCTGTGCTGCAGGAAAGGGGTTCAGCACCCCGGCACCTCCAGCCATCCATAAGGAGGGAGACGTTTGGGCTGTTAGATGCCAACCACTGTAGGTGGTTTTTTCCTCCTTGCTCTAATTTCTGTTGCAGGAGCTGAGCACAAGCTGGTGCCCCAAGACTCCCAGCTCTGCTTTGCAAGCACTTTGCGACGTCTCTCATTTGCAGAGCCTATATTTGTTATGTAATAAGCGCCAGGAATTAATGATCCGCGGCGCGTCTGGAGAAACTTGCGTACTAAGCACCCAAGTTAAAAATAACTTTTCTTTTTTTAAAATCACTGATAGAGCCATTAGGACCCACGTTTTCTTGCAAGAAGACCTCCCCAGCCCCCGGGCGCTGCTGAGCCTGGAGCAGGGGCTAGCGCCGGCGGCTCCTTCCCAGCTCTTTCC
>NW_010135979.1:72993-74379 GCF_000699245.1 Pterocles gutturalis | reverse complement strand
TGCCACCTCCCCCTTTTCCAGGCGGCTCTTCCTTAAAAGTCTCAGCAGCTGAACCCCCATCTTGCTCCCTCCTGACAATAAATCTCTTTACTGTAATCCTTGTGAGGCATTTTAACAACTTGCTTAGGAACCCGATGAGCACGCAGGTTCCTGCCAGTCTGCGTTACCATCATGAGGGGGGTTCCCCCCCCCCAGCATCCTCCCCAGGTCCACACTTCAGTTCAGCCTGCTGCACCGTCGGGCACAATGGAGAGAGGAGGGGTGGGGGGAAAAAATCATTGGCAGCAACTTGTAACAGAAACTCCACGTGCAAATCCAATTAATCTTTTGATTTTGCCTTTTCTTGCTCCGGGTTATGTATTTCTACCAACCACAGAATCAATTTGGGCCAAGCATGATCAGGTTTCTGATGTGGGAAATGTCTTCTCCTGCTGTCAAAAGGGTGTAACAGGGTGAGCCGGCACCTGGAGAGCGAAGAGGAGCGGGAAGGGGAGTGGGGCCGAGAGCCCCTTGGCCATGGGACCAGGGCACGGCCGGGCACTGCCTGCGGAGGATGGTGGTTGGA
Source organism: Pterocles gutturalis (assembly GCF_000699245.1). Lineage (NCBI taxonomy): Eukaryota > Metazoa > Chordata > Aves > Pterocliformes > Pteroclidae > Pterocles > Pterocles gutturalis. The sequence goes on along the minus strand of NW_010135979.1, from coordinate 73,814 downwards.
GGTTCTGTGTCCTCCCACGGGAGCTGGGGCTGCAGGAGACTCTGTCATGCCATCACTGTGCGAGCTGGCAGGAGCAGAGGTGGGAAGGGGACATCGCCAATATGGGTCAGGAGCATCCACCTGCTCAGGAAGTGCAGGTGACAATCCGTGCTGGCCCCAGCGCAGCCCCGCTGCCGGGGTGCGGGCAGGGCTCAGAAGGAGCAGGGCAGGGGCTGGATCCACACGGTCACAGCTCTGGGGAACAGGAGCTGTTCTTGGAGACCATCGGGCAGAGATTTGCTGAGCTGGGGGAGTTGCAGGGCTGCACTGGAGCATGGGTTAAGAGAAGACTTTTTGTGTCGTGAAAGCCCATCCCCAACTCCAGTGGGAGCTGCATCACGTAACCTCCTCCTGAAGGGCTACAGGTTTCTTGCAGCTTTCTGCATCTCCCCATCTCCTTCTCCTCATCTCCTGGAGGTTTCAGAAGAGTCTGAAGTGCTCTGGATCCCCAGCGGGGACCAGGAACGGCCATGAACTGGCAGTGATGGGCAGCAGGGGTGGAGGGCCGGATGCCACGGTCACTGAAATGCCTCGAGGTCAGAGAGGTCTCATCTTCTGCTTTTCTCTTTCAGGAGAGTGCAGCTGCCACGAAGGCTATGCCCCAGACCCTGTCCATCGCCACTTGTGTGTGCGCAGCGACTGGGGACACAGCGAAGGGTGAGTGGGGAAACGATGGTGCGTTCTCTGTCCTGGCTCCCACGTTGATGTGGGGTCCGATCTCCTCCCCACCGGCCGTTGTCGGCACCAAAGACTTTGCTTTCCCTGCCCAGTGACGTGCCACA
>NW_010135979.1:54444-72952 GCF_000699245.1 Pterocles gutturalis | reverse complement strand
GCGGGGATATGACTTGGTGACAGGAGAGCAGGCACCCGAGAAGATACTCAGGTGGGTCAAAGGAGCGTTTGGCTGGGGTGTTGGGGAGGGGAGAGCTGGTGAGGATGTCCCAGCAGATGCTACCTCTTGGTGACTCCTGGATCTGTCTTATTGTTCTGGATGGGAGACACCACTGTCATTTGCCATTGACAGACCTGAAAGGTTTGTCCACATTCTGCAGATGGGGAAGGGTTTCCCTCTCCTCCTCTCAGCTGGACCCGGCTCAGCCAAAGTGGATGATGTGCACAGAAAGTCCCCCTGGACTGAAAAGAAGAGCTTGACCATCCCCATGTTCTCCCTGTCACATCTCTAGCTGTTCCTCTCTCATTTGGCTTTCAGGACAAGACCAAATGACTAACTTATCCCATGATGCCACTGCCACTCTGACTTCCAAGTGGTCAGGGGCAAGAGGGCCACCACTCACTGCTCCTGTGTGACATGTTTGTCCTTGTTTCAGATCCACCTACAGTTTGGGTCAAGGCCTGTGGCTGCCTGTCAGTAAGAGCTTCGTGGTGCCACCCGTGGAGCTTTCCATCAATCCTCTCGCCAGCTGCAAGACAGATGTTCTGGTGACAGAAGATCCAGCAGATGTCAGGTAGGACGCGGATTTCTTGTTTTCTTCATGCTTGAGTGACTACGCTTTCTTTAAATTGTTTTTGAAGATGCAGTAATTTCTATGATGATAAGTTTGATTAATTTTCTTCCAATAAGAACTCGGATGTGATAGCTCTCTGAGGTCTTTTGGTCCTGATGGGTCTAGGCCAGACCTGTGTCTGTAGCTCTGAAGTCTGCCAATCCAGTCGGGTGAATTGGTATGAACCTGTGGCAAGGCAATTTTCAAGTGGCTTAAATGGAACGTTACATTGCACAGCTTGAATTGATGCATTTACCAGCATGAAGATGCTATCATCTTTCAGAAACTCCTATGTATGTCATATACACCCAGGCCTTGATAATCTGCTGTGGTGCTCTTGAAGGACCAAGGTCAGACCCTGGTGAAAGACTGTGTTGCTTGTCCAGTTATTATACAATTAGTGTTCTTTTTTTTCCTTTCTTGAGTTCAGTAAATGCCTGGGTATTGCTCTGGCTCCCCTGTTTTGGAGACCTTGTGTTTTAACTAAATGTCATTGGACTTGCGACAGTCTAGTTCAGAAGTGGGACCTAAGACGACATTGTGGGAGCAGAACTGTCCCGGTGGAAGGAGGGAGCGTGGGCTGGGGGTGTGCAGAGAGGGGTCCCTTGGAGGAGGAGCTGGGTGAAATGGTTGTCATCTGTGCCCCACCTGGAGAGGGAGCCACAGCCTCTGCCTTGGAGGAGAGCGGTGGTGGTGATTGTCCTTCTGGGCCTGGTCTACAAGGGTTTAACTGTAAACTGCAGTGGTTTAATTCCCAAGGTATTTAGTGTGTATTCCCCTCTCTCCCATTACATTAAGATTCAGCACGTGACTGTTGGGTGCCAGGGAGACTCCGTGATCTCTCCTTCCCAACTTGCTGCCTTCTCCCATTGACTCAAGACACAATTTCCTGACCTGCAAATTCTTGTGTGTTGCAAATCATCTTCCTGGGCATTTGCAGGATCCTTATGTCCCCCAGCCCCTTCTGTCCTTTCCTTTCCCAGAGTGATGGGATGGTGAATTTCCATTTTTCTGTCCCATCGTCTTGGCAGGGCTGTGGTTGGAGCAAGCGCCTACAAAACCTATGGCAGAGCCAGGACTGGCATCCAAGAGGTCCTTGCTTCCAAGTTTTTGTTGCTAATTAGCACTTGTTCCCTTTCCTGCAAAGAGCGACTAATGGTACATATCTATCACCATTTGGCTCTCTTAGGAGGGTTGTTTTTCTTGTCTGCAGAAGAGACTGCTTTTCATTTGAGAAGGTGAAGGGTCGTCTTGTTGTATGTTAACATTTTCCAAGCCAAAATGCCAGGAGAACATTATTTCTTGCTTCCTCACATCTTTGTTAAAAGTACCTTAGCAAAAGTAGAGGCTGGGAAGATTGCCTTTTGCTCCAGTGCAGTAATTGTCTCCGGGCACTGATCCTCATGGAAGAGTCTCGGGATGGATGAACGCCAGGCAGGAGGAGGGGGGTTTCTGGCACTGAGGTTGTTGCCTGCTCCCCTCGTAAATGAAACCTGAACTAAGAATTCCAGGTATAAATATTGGAGTGACCCAGGTAGAATAAGGGAGGTGAGTTCACAGTGCTTGTATCTTACATACAGGAGATGCTAAATTATTAAAACTTTAATAAACGTCATAATAAATATTTGATGTGGAATTATGGAAGGTTTCACAGATACAATGGAAACCAAAAAACGATCTATTATTTCTGCATTAGAACTTTAAACACTTCTCAAACGGGGATCAGGCTGCTAGCTCGGGGTCCTGAGCACCCTGGAGTGGGTGGAAACAAGGTGATACCGCCTGAGCAGAGCGTGGCGGTGCGGAGGAGCTCAGGCTGTCCAGGTCCACTGGAGTCAGTGAGTAGGGACGTTGCTGTGTTTGGTGCATCGCATTGGCCTGTCTCTGAGAACCTCCCAGCTCAGGCTGTCCAGGTCCACTGGAGTCAGCAAGTAGGGACGTTGCTGTGTTTGGTGCATCACATTGGCCTGTCTCCGAGAACCTCCTGAGGCTCTTGTGTGTTTTCACATGAGAAAGGTACTTTTAGAGCTAATTTATCTTGCGACTTGGAGGGGTTCAAGGCCAGGCTGGATGAGGCTTTAAGCAACCTGGGCTAGTGGGAGGTGTCCCTGCCCATGGCAGGGGGTGGCACTGGATGATCTCTAAGATCCCTTCCAACCCAAACCATTCTGTGATTCTATGACTTCTTTGTGTTGTTCCTCTGGACCGAGACAAGTGCTGGTAGCTTCTCAAGGAGCAGTAACGCAGCAGGTTTGGTGGGTCAGGTGTCTGGATGGTGACTGGTAATACCAGCCCTGCTGTGGGAGGTGAGTCGGTGCTGTCCCTTGTGTAGGTGTTCAAACACAGCCATCCCTCTGGCAGGGAGGGACCTGTTCCCTGCGCCGTGGGACTGTGGTGACACTGCTGTCCCTCTGTGCAGATGCTCCTGCAGATGGTCTGGCAGCACTCGAGATCTGCTACAGTCGTGTCCCCGTGCGAAGGGACAGATCCTGGGCTGTGTTACACCAGCTGTGACATGGCCATGTCTCAGCCCCTGGAGTGCCCCATTTGCTGTCCCTTAACGCTGTGACAGTAGTTCAGTCCTGTATTTCTTATGTGTCTCTAATAAGGAGCGTGCTGCATTCCTCCAGACCTTTCATTAGTCTGACACCTTTTGGCTCTGGGGTCGCTTGTCTTGAAGAGTTTAATGGAGGGAAATTGCAGAAAGCCTGGTTTGGAGAAAACAAGCGATGAAGTCTTTACAACTCCGAGGGTTAAAGGTTCAAACGTGGCCATGTGTTTTTATGAAGATGCTTGAGGCTGCGGAAGGGACAGGTGGGGCTCTACCTTTCAACAGCTCTCCGGAGAGATGCTGACTCCCCGCTGCTTCTCTGCAGGGATGCTGTTATCCATGGGCTTCACTGCCGAGCGGTGCGATAAACTGTGCTCAGTGCCTCGGTGGATGGGAGCGAAGGGACTGAGCTTCCTCCTGCTGCTGCAGCCAGGGCATTAGAAAAACTTCCTATAGGCAGAAGCCAAAGGTCTACGTGCAAACATATCACCGGGGATGCTGCCACATGTGCTGGGGCATGAGTGGGGTCAGGACTTCGCACACGGAGCTCGGTAGCGGAGGTCTTAGGCCTGGGCGTCAGAAATGAAGCATGAGGATGCTTAGAGTTAATGAAACTTGTGTGCATAAGTTATATTGAGCATCCCCTCCTTGACCCCAGAATCTGATCCTCCACATGATGATCAGATCAGTCACAGATCATGTCACCCACCCTAACAGTGACGTCTTTGTTGGTATGGGGTTGGCCAGCAGTGCTGCAGAGCTCTCCCCATGCCAGGAAGCCTCTGGCTTGGGCTGGAGGCTGGGTCTGTGCTGGGCATCCTGCCCCAGCAGCACATCCCCTGCCAGGACAAGAAATACCTCCCAGTCCTACCTTATCTCATTTATTTTCAAGACCCCTCTTTGTGTCCCTCTCCCCATTGCTCCCAGCCCTCTCTTAGAGCTGTATTTCTCCTGCAAGCTGGTGTTAAACACATTAGTCCCTTTAAAAAAAATAATTACTATCAGGTCTTTAATTCTTCTGCTGGCCTTCCCTGGACACCTTGGTGTCTCTTTTTGGCCCTTTGGGAGGTACCTCTTGTCCCGTGGGACCAGGAATAGCTGTAATTGCAGCAGTGTACCCTGATCTGCCCCGTCGGCAGCACATGGGGTGCACCTGCACCCACAGCCCCAGTCCTGCCATGGTCAGCACCCAGCACCCCTGCAGGGGACAATAAAAGCATCCCTTGGGGCACAGCCAGCTGTGGGGACCGAGAGGGGTTGATAACCTGGGGGGCAGAGTGTGGTGCTGGCAGGTGCCTGGTGGTCCTGGTTCACTGTGCCACCCACTCTGCAGAAAAGTTGATAATTTCTGGTGAGCGGCTATAAATCAGAGGCGTGAGCCTCAGCTGCCGCCTGACATGACATATAGGTCTATCGTTATGGCAACCATAGAAACAAATAAAAGCCTTGCCTTCACTTGACAAGCCTTTGAGATGTCCTGATGGAGAGACAAGTGTTCGGCGGCAGAATGAATTCTCTTGAACTCTCTGTCGATTCATCTTCGTTTTGCTCCCAAGTGAGCCCCTTTGCTCTCTGAATTCTTTGCCAAAGTACAATCAACTGGATTTTTTTTTTTCCTATTTGTTTGTTATTTTATTGTCAGTTCTCTCGGTGGCAGAGAGCTCTGCTTTCCAGCTCTGTGTCTGCATACGTCCCATCTCGAGTCGAGGACAGGAGCTGGGCTTTTGCTCTTTCTGCCTGAAGCTCAGCCCTGCCGTGCCCTTGCAACACTGCCACTGCCCCACTCTTACAGGGGTTTTGCAGTGATTTTTTTTACAGGGGTTTTCCAGTGTTTTTTTTACAGGGGTTTTCCAGGGATTTTTTTTTTTTTTTTTTTTTAGGGTTTTGCAGTGATTTGGGCACTTGTGATTTTGCAAGTTGGTGCTGAGCGCTGTGGTGTGAGGCTCCCTGGGAGCAGAGCAGGATAAAAAGCAAAGTGGATGAGCAAGGCAAAGGGAATCTGGGCCAGGAGAGGGGAAACAGCTTTGCTGTGGCCACGCTGTCACCACAGCAGCAGAGCTCATCTGCCCTGTGCTTCAGCCTCGTGCTTTATCTGCAGGAGCACAGGAAAATGGGTTCTGCTGCAGGTGAGCATCACTGAGGCTGGGCTGGTCCCCCTGGGGTACGGGCAGGAGCAGGCAGAGAGCACCCTGCCAGCTCTTCTTGCCATTTGGTGCAGAAGATGCCATAGGAACTTGGGCTTTTTTCCCCCTTTTCTGCCTCCCGCCCTCCTGGAACAGAGTGGGCTGTGATTGCTGGATGCTCGACGCTGGCGGGACACTCAGGCAGGAGGCTGGGCAGAGGGGGTACCCCTGTTTTGGGCAGGGACCTGGGGAGCTGCCTGCAGAGCCTCTTGCTGTGGTGGTGCCAGTAAAGCGGCTGCGTGCGGCTGGCAGGTGATGCCCATGATGGATGGACGGCTTCACATGATGGAGCACATTGATCATTGCATCACCAGGCACAACTTACTCATTTCTGCAGAGAGGGCGATTCTTTACCATGCACATCACACAGACACCACCATCCCTGCAGATAACGTCCCTGACGCTCTGGCCTGGGCTTCTTATCACCCCAACACACCATCTTCTTGCAAAAAGCTCATGGTGCTTGACATGGGCATAAAGGCAGCCTTTGGCTGCATCCTCTGCGGGACAGGGACAGATGCTTTGCATAGAGGCAACTACCAGCCCCTGACCTGCATCTGTCAACTTAGCGTCATCCTGGCTGCTTACCGGGATTTTTTCTGCTTTGATTTATGGGAGCAGGTTAGAAGAGTCGGGTACATCTCACTTGGCTATGGGGTGACTCAATGGAGATATAACCTTGTGGCAGCCACCGAAGGGTGTGAGCAGCAAAATGAGAGAGGAATTATGGGAGGGGGGACGTGGGGAAAGGGGGAAAAAAAACAAACCCAAGCTGAAATAGTCCAGGGAGTATCTAGGGTAGGTCAGAATTGAAACATGGGTCACCCAACACCTCTGGGAGGATGCGGGGACCTCACTGCCCTCAGCATGACTCTTCCTAATCCATCATCAACCATAGGTGATCCTTCATGCCCAGAAGCAGAGGGACATTTCAGCCCTCCCTTTTCAGGGGCTTTTAGTAATTCCTGCTATGGTAATGCTGAGTTTCACTATCTGTTCTCTGATCCTTTGTGCGAACCCACTGCATTTTTGAGGTCGTGATGCTGGGCTGTAAAACTGCACAGAAAATTATCAAACCCCATAGGGAGAGTGGGTGTAAACTGGGACCTGGCTCATGGGCAAATCCATCAGAGGGAGCACCAGCAACAGCTTCACGTTTGGCAGCTGAGTGATTGCTGTTCCTCTTGTCCACAGTGCCACAGAGCCCAGGAGGGAAAAACAACCCAACGAACGAACAGATTTTGTTTATATATTTATTGAGACAATTAAAAAAAAACCCCAAACACCTGCCAAATATGCAAATGCTGTCTCGCACCCATAGTGATTCCCTCTAATGTATCTGGGATCTCCCATCACAGAGCAGGGTTTGGCACTGGACTCTGCAGCCGCCTCTTAGGCCAGACCTGCTGCGGTGTGTCCGTCCGTCCAGCCGCCTGGAGCAGGGGCCGCAGGGGCTCTCAGACTGGTGCTGATGCATGTGCTTAGCAGAAAGGGAGAATCAAGGCAGTAAAAATCAGACCCTGGGTTTCTTCAGTGAAAGAAGCTCTCCCGTCCCTGTCTGAGGGGTTATGTGTTTTCATGTCGCTGCCTTTGCTGCTTGTTAAACATCGTCCGGAGCATGCTTTGTAGCTGCCTGTTCAAAGTGCAGCCCTGTGGCCTCTCTGTTTATACACCTTGTCTGTAGTGTTTTTCTGGAATTATATTATTTTCTCTCTCCCGAGTTCTATTACCTTTGCCTTGTGTGCATCTCCTGCTTGTGAAGTGGACTAGAAGGTTTGCAGGCAGGAAGGGACTGGGCGGTTTGTCCCTGGGCCAGGCAGGGCTGGCTGTATGACCCTATGGTTCTGGGGTGCTGGGGACCTGGGCCAGGCCTGGAAGGAGGAACCAGTGCTTTTGGAAAGGGTCAGGTCGCTGGGGATGGATGCTGCAGGGCTGGTCTGCAGTGCGGGTCCTGGAGTCCCAGCAAGTGCAGAGTGTTTGGGGTCAGCTCTGTCCCCTCCCATTTTGGAGCAGTTTTGGGGGCAGCTCTGTCCCCTCCCACTTCGGAGGAGTTTTGGGGTCAGCTCTGCCCTCTCCCATTTCAGACCAGGGCAACCCACATCTCCTTGTCCCAGTGGCAGCCAAGAGTGGGCTGGGGCTTGGAGCTGCACTGGTAGGTCGCAGGGGACAGGAGAGGGACAGCCAAGGAAGGACGGTGGCAGTGGCAGGAGGGACTGGATTTCATGGGCACCTGGGGAAGGATGCTCTGAGTCCCTGTGCTCTTGCCCAGGGCTGTCCTCAGCAATTCTGTCCTTAAGGCCCCGAGATGCTCCAGGGTGGGGTGGGACAGTGGCTCTGGTCCTGTCTGGGTACACAGCTGTCCTTCAGCTTGGCTGTGTCACTGGGCAATATGCTCCTGGCTGGGCAGTGATGTTGGGAAGAGGTTAAATACCTTTTCATCAGCTCTTTCTTAATGCAACTTAATGGAAAGAGCTGGCACCATCCGCCAGCCAGCTCGGATGAGATTTCCGTTGCCTTAAACTTGCTTGACGCGGACCATGGCTGCTCCTCCTTTCTCGGTTTTATCTCCCGTAACCGCTGTCAGATCGCTTCATCCAGAGGACAAAACTAATAAAATGCAGCCGAGCCGAAACGTTCCTGGGAGCATGCCAGGGACCTGCAACGGGCTCCATAGCCAGTGTGGGGAGGAGGAATCATCTCTGTGGGGACAGGAACGGAGGTGGACATGGACAGGGAGCTGTGTCCTGCTTTAGGGGCGCCATGAGAAGACACTATCCCTCGCAGGCTCGGGAAGGGCTCCTGGAGAAGATGAACCCCCAACTTTCATTTTTATGGGAGTTTTTGAATTCCTGAAAGGAAGGGGGGATGAACGTGTTGCTGCAGAGGAACATTGCTCTTGCTGCGGCGGCGCAAGGGAAGGCAGCTCGGTGCAAACCAGACAAAACCCAGGGGGAAAGATCCTGTCCAGCTTTCACCCTGGGGCAGGCAGTGACCGTGCAGGCAGCGTGGGCAGCCGGGGCCGGGCACAGGGCAGCTGCAGTCACGGCCGGTGAACCAGGGCGGCCGTGCTCTCTGAAGACAAATGGAGTTAATTAGTTTCAGCTCCTGCTCCCAAGAAGCCGGGGCTAGGATGATGTTTCCATCGACTCTGGTGGACTCAGTGCGGTGCCCCACTGCTGCGGCTGCTGCTCCCAAGGGATTTGCTCCACTCCAGGATGTCAGCCCAGCTCTCAGGGTGATTTGTTAGGGCAAAATGCCCTCCGTTCCTCCCGCCAGCCTCGCGGCAGCCAAGGGAGCCATTGGTGCGGCACTTTCCAGACTGCTCAGAGTAACTTGGCTCGTGCCCTGCTGGTCCTTCTCAGGAAGGTGTCCCTGCCCACGGGAGGGGATTGGAACGAGATGATCTTGAAGGTCCCTTCCGACTCAATCTATTCTATGATTCTATGATACTATTCCAAGCAGTTTCCAGATGCAGGAGAGATGCTCTGCAACCTCTCCCTGGCCCTTTGACCTCCAGGCAAAGGAGCAAAAGCAGCTCAAAATTATGTTAGAAGAACCAAAAAGCTCATCACATGGTTTAGAGACAGTGTCAGCATTGCACAGAGCAGAGGACAGTGCACCAGGCCTGGCGTTGCCCGTTGGCTCAGAAAACCTTTCCGTAGTTGCCGCAGCTGGCTGGTGGGACTGCAGCTGGACCAGACCGCGCATCAGCTGCAAATCGTCTGCCATTTGCCTCCACTTTGCCCAGGTTTTGCTTCTTTGCCCCTTTTCATCAGTTTATTTGCTGCTTACCCAGCTTCTCCTTTTCTGATTTAGATGTTTATACCTGCCCCGTGTTCTTCTGGTCTCCCCTCAAATCTGGCTGCTGGCTACAGAGTGAAAAGCAAAAGCTTTCTTGACTTTTTCCTGCTGCACCAGGTTTAAAGTGTAGAGGTTGGGTGGGTGGTCTTGCTCTCCTCGTCACTATGCTGGAGTGCATTAAGCAGAATATTTTTTGAGGGACTAAACCAAAGGACAGTGCAAAGCTGGAGAGGTTTGGAAGGAGAGCTGGGGAGCAAGCAGGGGGAAAAAAAAGTCAAGAAAATTAGGTGAAGCCTTGCAAAAAAATAATCCCATCTTGGGAATTGCCCTGCTTTTACTGCCTGAAGAATTACTGTGCCGTAATCAATTCAGCTCTAGACATTTCCTGCGGTGTTTTTGATATAATGAGGTGCTGTTGGCTGTAACCGAGAGCCTTTTATCATAACGCCGATGGGTGCAGTTAGGGACCCGTTGCCGTGCCGTGCTGCAGGCTGTGCTGCTCTCGGGGCCGGGCTCCAGCAGGGCTGAGCGGTGCTGGCCATGGCCAGTGGAGGCTGGGATGGTGGCACTGGGAGGGAGGGATGGGGATGAGGGTATTGATGGACCACAGGATCTCTCTATAATTTACCTAGCATGCGGATGGGGATGAAGGTATTGATGGACCACAGGGTCTCTCTATAATTTACCTAGCATGCATTTCTTCTCCACCAGAGGAAAAGCAAAGCAGCTGGTGTGGAGCAGGCTTTGGAGGGGAGGCACATAGGGGGTGAAGAGCCCCCGATTGCATCTAGGGCATGTTCAGGTCTGCTGGCACTGCGGCTGGATGGGTTTTGGGAGAGAACGCATTCATGTCTCCTGCAAACATGAGGTCGGGGTGTTGCATGCCGGCTTTTGCCCCAGGCATCACATAGCCAGGTCATTTGGGTGGCACCGATGGTGTTTCACCTTATGTGTAAGGTCAAACTGACTCAGGCTGGGGTGGTGTCCCCTGATGCTGCTCGCGGTGGCTCTGCCGTGGGCTGTCCCCCGTCACTGTCTCACCACATCCAGCCCAGTCCTGCCACGGGGCTCTCCCAGAGCAGCTCGTCGAGAGCCAGGCTGAACGCAGCAGCACACAATTAAACACTGCTAATACTTCCCTGCTAGCGCGGAGGGCTTAAAATTACATAAATGAAGAAGTGGAGAATTAAGGTAGGATGCTGTGTAAATATACACTGAGCTTTTGCAGTGAGAAGTCTCTTTATTCAGTTCAGTCCACATTTCCTTCTTTTTTTGTTTAATCAGTGCGTATCAAATACGTATGGGCCAGAGCTGGAGATGCTGGCTCTGAAATGTGGGTCCTCTGGAGTTGTCCCCAGGTTGATGAGTGGTTTTGAAAGGGTTAATGATAAAGTTGTGGGTGGTTTAATAGAGGACTCCTTGACCCATCCCTGCCAGACATGACCTGTGTGTGTAACCGGTCCCTGGTGTGTGTTAGGGCTCCTCTGCCGCGGTAAATGCTGTGGAGCAGCTATTCTGCGCTACCTCCCATGGGGGATGTCCTGCACACCCTGCGAGAAGGGATGGAGTTAACCCACCACCACGTTCTTGAACTCAGCCCCCCTTTTATTCCCTATGTGCCCATGCTGACAGCTTGTAATCTACTATTAACCCTTTATTAACTCAAAGCCTGCCCTTATTTTGAAGCATGACCTTTAAGCTTGATAGCACCAAGGCTGTTTTCCCACACGGCAGTGTCTGCAGAGCCTGAGTGACATCTCGGTGACGTCTCAGGCTGGGCAGCACTGCCTCTTGCTTGCAAGCATCCATAGCGGCTGCCGACCCGGCTCACAGCCTGGCTGTGCCCAACGTCCCTGCGTAGGGGCTTGGTAGGCATTGAGTGGTGGTACCTGGTTTGTTCCATGGTTCCCTTAGGGAAGCTGTGGGTTTCTGCTCACCTCCTGCCCACAGCCAGTCTTCTTGGTGGCATTTTACCCACAAGTTAGTAGCTGGCTTTTGTTTGGGTCCAAAGGATGTTGTCTGTTGTCAATGACTGCTGAGCCCTCTTAGACCTGCTCCAAGTAGTTGGGATGGGCAGCACTGCAAGCCAAGATGATTTATTATTTCAAGGCCAGGCTTGATGAGGCTTTGAGGAGCCTGTGCTAGTGGGAGGTGTCCCTGCCCATGGCAGGGGGGGGAACTGGGTGATCTCTAAGGTCCCTTCCAACCCAAACCATTCTGTGATTCTATGATTATGGATGGACTATTCCAGGATATCCGTCTCCTTAGTTCTTCCTTGCCCTTGCAGAACAGGTGGCTCATGCCCTTGCTGCAGGTGGCTCTGGTTGTCATCCTACATCTCCCTGTGGGAAAGGAGACCTGGGGGAGGCAGGGTGGTACTTTGTTTATTTGAGCCAAGAAACCACAGCTTCCAGCACAACTTAAAGGCTGCTTTTGTATGGTCTCTCAGCCACCTCGCAGTTCCGTGGGAATTCTTATCCGTGGTCGCTTTGTTAATAATTTCCCTGCATCACTCTATCAGGTTATCTGGTGAAGTCAGATGGATCAGGTATTTCCCTTTCCTCAAGAAAACCTGATACAAATTCTCTTATCAGAGAAAGATAAGGGGGGAATCTGATACATTTCAGAGTTAACAGGTAGACACAGAGAGAGGGGATGGGGACCAGTGTGTCCCACAGGAACTGACCCCCCCACTGCCTGTCCTGCCTGCCTGCAGCCATTGTGCATAGATGCCCATTCATGGGGGTGATCCCCGTGGGATGTGGGGGCTCCCTGCAGTCCATGAGCTGTGCAAGCCGCCGTTGGCACATCCAAGAGCTTCCTAAGCTTCAACCAGCTTCAAGCCCTCCTTGGCTCAGCCCGTCCCAAAGGTCTCTGGTCCCCTCTGTGTCCCCTCCCAGCAGGGAGCCCCCCAGCCCTCACCAAGCCACCAGAGTGGGGGGGGTTCCTGCCTTCTCCCGGTGACAGAATCGATACCGAAGGCCTTCATTAATATTCCAGGAATGGCAGAGAAGATTGACTGCCTCATTAGCAGGCATCGTGTGAAACTCTGACAATAATTAACAACTCTACGGTCTTATTTGCTGGCCTATCACAGAAGTATTCAATCAAAAATGTAATTTGCTCAACGCTCCCATTTACCATAAAGAGAATATTCCTTCAAAGTTTTAAATAGACTAATTAAGAGGGAAGAAATACAGGGAAAAAAATTATTAACAGTATAGTTTTAATGGGAAATTACTGGAGCGTATTAATAATGCAATAACCATTTTTAACAGCTGTCTGTCAGTTTGTGGGCCGGGGTAATTAAATTAGTCACTAAAGGGTTAGTCAAATTAGGCGTCGGAGAGCAGCGCCGGGGCTAACAACGGCGCAAAGGCGCGTCAGGCTTAATGCTCTGGTACACAAGGAGGATGAGCTGCTGGAGGAGGATGAGATGTTATGGCAGGATCCCTGTGAGGTCCCCAGGGACCATGCAGGGGAACCCCCCAGCTCACCCCAGGCACCAGCATCATCTGTGGTTTGGATGAACCCCTCGTGCAGGGTGATGTGAGGAGCAGGGCAGAGCTATGCATCGGCAAAGGCTGGGTTGTCTCCGGGAAAATAATAAGGAAGAGTCTTATCTGAGCATGAGCGTGGCCCAGGGTGGCCTCCGTGACGTCTGCTCCAGCCTGATGCTGCTCGGGTTTTTAATCTCTTTCCACGAGCCAGAAGGCAGCTGTGCAGGGGCTTTTTGGCAGTTGCTTTCAAGGCTTTTTGTATTCTGCCGGTTTCAGGCTCGCTTTCCCCCTTCCTCCACCCCTTTGCCCCTTTTGGAATGAATCACAGTTAATTTTGGATGTTGTCGAGCCTGAAAACACATTCTTTTTTGCCGCCAGGCTATTAAAAAATGTATTTACAGCTCCATAAAGCAAAGCCAGCTGTCAAGGTAACGTCCTGCTGCTTCCCGTGTGTTCAGGATGGAGGGTAAGAATTTGGGAAGGTACTTGCTTGTGTAATTGCAGTGAAGATTTTGAGCCCAACGGAGGGGTTTCTGGCTGAGAAGATGATTGTTTCCAGCCCTGGAAGGTGTTCGTGGGAAGCACAGTGCCTGGAGAACCTGGGCTGCTGGGGTTCCAGCCAAGGGATGCTGCTACGGTTCCCTTTCCTTTTCCCTTCTGTAAATAAGGATGAGGATGCTGGCCTCTGGGTCTGAGTGGGAAAGGATTACTCCTTCCAATTTTTTTTGAGATTTGAGATGTTTTCTCCATTTTATGTTGACAAAGTAGGACCTTTTCTATACTATGTCTGTGTGGAAAACCAAACCGACACAAAGCAGTAACCAAATCCCAGAGGAAAACCCTCACCCATCAAGAAGCACCAACCGACACGGTGGTTGGGGTGTTTGGACAGCACAGAGGTCTATCAAACCACGGCCTAAATCATGCAGAGCAAGGACATACATTTCCATATATTGGCTAAATCTCTGGGCTTCTCTGGGCAATTTTCTTGCCCCAACGTTATATTTTCTTGCTCTCGAGATTTGAAAGCGATAGAGGTGATGGCAGAGCCTGTGTGTTCCCCTGAGGAGTTCCCATTTTCATGAATCAATGGGGTTTTTTGTGTCACCCCCATTTAAAATTTAAGCTAATTGCAGAGGCGCCCCTGCCTGCCTGAAGTGCTGAGACTTTTTGCTCTTCTTTTTAGTTTGTTAAGATGGATGTAAAGCTAGGATTTTCTTTAACTGGGTGATTTGGGGGGCAAATGTATGCTGCATGGCACATGGGAGTCAAATACCCACTGGAAGCAGCTCTGATTCAGCTGCTGTTTCTCCAAAATGCTTCAAGAGGAGAATCCCTGGAGAAGGGAAATGGTAAAACTCATCAGACCTGCCAGAACACCTCAATATCCCAATGACTCCAAAAAAAAAAAAAGTTCCTGCCCGAATTGCAGTGGGGTGAGCGGCCGGGCTGGGCAGCCAGGTGAAGGCAGGCCCTCCTCTTTCTCACGTGTTGGAGAATTACAAGCTGTATAGATTATTTTAATGGCTGTATTACTTCCAACTCTGCCTCCACCATCTGTTCTTCCCCAATTACGGATGCAAAAACCCAGCGTGTTTCTCCATTCCGGCAGTAGAGAATGAAATATAAGCATTGTAAAAGGGTGTCTATTCTTTCAACAATGTAGTTGGCACCTGTGATATTTTTCTTGCGTTTCTGACCTACCATCGGTTGGGATGCTCCACCTGGTCCCCCCGCACCGCTCCCGGCTGATGCCCGGATCCACGGTGGCATCGTCGATAAAAGGAAGAGGCTGATGTGCTGCGTGATTTGTCCAAGCCATACGGGGCAGCTGAATTATTAACACTGACCAAGTGTCTAAGTGCTATAAAACTCAACAAGAACCTCTTACCTCCGGCACAGCGATAAACAGGATTGAGGCACGGCAGGAGGGAGGAATTAAGACAGGACATCAAAGACTGGATTCTGTCAAGTAAATCATGCCATTGCTTCAGTAAAAGAGCCCCTAAATGTTTTATTAGGGATTTTCAACAACTACCAAAATTAAGATGGAAGGAATGAATTATTAAAAAATAGATTAACTAAACTAGCTTCTGAATTAATCATGAAAGGAACCTCTTGGGAGCGGTGTGGCCGCTGTGTGCTGTCGGCACCCACGTCCTGCAGCCAGGCACGGCGTGGGGATGGGGAGCGGTGCTGGGAGGCTGGGGGGAACCGTGACCTGCCCTGCTGGGTTGGGGTGGCATTGCCAGGGTATGGACAGGCTGGCTACAGGGTTGGGAGGGCAGCGTGCCAAGTGCTCTGTGGGATCAAAGGAGGGGGTTTCTGCCTTGGAGGGATGTAAGCTAGATACACAACGTGGAGCAAAGGAGATAGAGTTGTCCCTCTGCTAAATAATACAGGAAACAGATATGTGAAGGTGGCTTGCCTGAATTAATTGACCTGGGGACTGAGCCTTCTTTTGCTGCGTGCTGGTCTGGTGTTACCAACTCAAACTCATCCATGGTGGGAGAGGGACTGAGCCTGTGCATGGCTTGGTGGCTGTGGCTGGCACAGGGGGTCTCTGCGTCTGCTCCAGCGGATCTGACACTCATGGCAGGGTAAGGAGGGTTTGTAGGAGCCAGAGAGCCCCCAGGGTGGTGGGGTGAGAAGTGCTCCCACCGTCCCTCCTGGGAGGATGGGGCCATGGTTCGGGTGGTGCCAACAGCTGGGCACAGCTGGCGCTGCCCCGGCCGGAGCAGGGGGCTGTCCCAGCTCACTGAGTGCCCATGAGCTGGCAACTTCACTGTTTTGTGCTACGGTTCTCCCACCTGTCAAATAGAGACAATTTATTAATCACTTCCTAAAGCGGCTGTATGATCTGAATGTGCTGTTTAAGTGCCCTTGCAGTATGATCTGTCCCAGTGTTTCACATTCAGGGCTACAGCAGCCTGTGAAGGTAAAACATAGGCAAGAATGGGAGGTGCAGAGATGCTCTTGTCTCTGTTTTGTTTTATTCCAGCCCCCAGAAGGGTGGGAGCATGGTCTCCAGGTGCTAAGCACTGGTGGGATTTCTGTTTGCTTCTTTTCCCTCTTTTTCTTCTTCCCCAACACATTCAAAGCTCTTACATGCAAGTCTACAAGCTCCAGCAAACGCCAGCAGTAGTGCAGCTGCTGGGAACAATTCACGGTGTCTGCAGCAGCACTGCTTTAAGGTGCACTCTGATGGGGACAAGCAGAGGCTTCATTCATAATAATAATAAAACACTATTTTGCAGCTATAGGCTGCTTTTCATCTTCCCAACTCAAAGGAACATTAATTAACCTTGCAGCACAGTGGGCGGTAGGTAGCTGCTGTTGTCCCTGTGTTACAGATGAGGAGTCTGAAGGGCTGACACATTCTACGAGTCGCTGGCGCTTGTGCTGTAATTCACCATCCAAGTCTGCCGCCGATGCCGAAATGCCAGCTCCCAGCCAGCGGAAAATTCTTCCTGGGGATGCTCTCCTCTCGTCTCCAGTGGCAGAGCAGCCCCTCGGGAGGTTTGAGGTCATCTTCATTTCTTTAAAGCGAATTTGGTTTTGGATAGAGGGAGGTGAATATTGATGAAGTCAAATTTGAGTCTTCTGATGTGAATTAGGCCAAATGCTGCAAGCCAGCTCATTGCCCTCGGGCTGGCGATCGGGCAGCGTTTCAGCTTTGCTGTGCTCCTTCCATCAAGAGAAAAACTTGGAGAAATGGGTTAAGCTCAGTCTTTGCTGTGATCCCCACTTTTTGCAAATGGGTATGGAGAAGCCTGTTTGGGTGAAATGGTAAAAACACAACCACTGACCATTTTCTTGCTCCTAAATCCACAGCTTTGCCTCTCCGGTGAGCTCTGCCTCCAAAAACCTCCCACTTGACTCTTTTTCCAAGGGTCACGTACACAGAGGCTTGTTTCTGCTGCTGCTTATTGGCTGGAAAATTGATGTTTTGGCCCTTGTGTACGTAATCGAAGAGGAGTCTTGGCCTGTAATTTGGGAGAGCACTTGTCTGAGGGGCTCTGGGTAACCCCCAGCTCTCCTCACACGTGTGGCATGGGCTCGGCACTGCTCTCTGTGCAGCTGCAGCACGGACCCAGTCCAGCTGAGAGGTCAACCCATGGAGAGGAGCGGGGTGCCCTCTGCTGCTGGTGTTGTGGGGGGATCAGCCCTCTCTTGCCCCTCGCCTCTTCCGTGAGCCCCCGCGATGCTCATAGCTCCAACCTTCCACCCAGAGGCACCAGCTGCCGCGGGCTCTGATGGATACACCCACCAGGAGATCTCAGTCCATGGCTCCCTGCCCTGGCAGAGGTGGCTTGGGGGGCTTGTGGTGGGACTGTGTTGGGACACATCTCTGCATGTCTGTCTCTGGTGCCTTTCAGAGGAAACAAATAGTATTCTGGGCATCCTGCTCAGCCCCTCAGGGCAGACCTTGGATAAGCATGGAAGCCTTTCCATTTAGTCTCCTTAATTAAGATAGACACAAAAAAAAAGGCAGCGAGTGAAATGTGATGGGCAGGAGGATGGTGGTCCTTTAGTGTGCAAATGCTCGTCTTGTCTTGTCTTTTGCCCCCTCCTTTCTTTCCCCTGTCATCAATCTCCTGTTGCTAAATGTGCAGCTGGAGAGCAGGTTCCCAGGCAAACCTCCCCCTGATAGGTTTTGACAGATCTAATCGGGCGGGAATAGCAACGACCATGTCCCGCACTCCTCTGAATCGTGGTTCAAACTGAATATCCTTCACTGTGACCTGGCATCCGAAACGAGCCTGATGGCTGAGATCTGGCTGGCCCAAGGGCAGGGCTGCTCCCATCCCATATTACCTGCAGCTCCCACCATTGCCTGTGGGCTCGGGCCCCCCGGAGCATCCCTTGCAACCTCTGCCTTAGCGCAGATTTTCTAAATGCCTTTGATGTGGGACACAGTGCCAATAACTGAGCTCAGGGAAGAATCTGCTGGGAGACCCAGTCTCTCCTGGCTTTAGTAAATGTATATATTCTTTATGTTCTGCTTAATAATGCAACAGGACAAAGGTTTACAGATAGAGGGAGGATGTGTGTTCTGGGATGCTTGTTATCAGTGAGGCCGGAGGAGCTCTGACTTAAACTTTGAAATCAGCGTGTGTTTGTGTGTAAGGATGGTCCTGCTGTTGGTTTAATGCATCGTTTGTTCTTTGGAGGTGCTTCAGCTTGTGGGTTATTGCTGAGAGAGAGAAGGCTTGTGAATAAACAAATAACCCAACAAAACAAGGTAGATATTCCAAAGTGATGTCTCCTTTGGAAACCTGAGTCTGGGACCAGTGAGCAACCCTGGGAGTCTGCTCAGCCCTCTGCATTTCCACCCACATGCCCCATGAATAGCCCTGCGTGGCAGATCTAAACTAGGGCAGCTACAATGTCAACCTCTCCCTGGCATCTACCGCAACTCCTTCCAAGGGCGATATGCTGGGACTTCTTTGGCTGCACTCAGGAGTAGCTTAGATCATCTCTAGATCTGTATCTAAGCCAGTCCCCAAGGCTGCCTTTTCTAATCAGCAGAGATCTGGTCCGTGGAGCTCAGGGCACCGATCAGCTCTTGCTGCAGTCCCTGAGCACCTTGGGGCAGGAGGATCACCCCCAAAATGAGTCAGTCTCCCCTGGTAAGTTTGGAGGAGCCCAAAGTGACCAGTGCTGTCTCTTTCTTGGGTTACCTTGGGATGGGCGAGCTGAATCCCATCCTTGGCATCTCTGAGACCTCGGGCAGGGTTGGCCTGGCCACTTCTGGACCAGCAGCAGTCAGATCCCAGCCCTGCGCAGGCTGCACGCC
>NW_010135979.1:50777-54380 GCF_000699245.1 Pterocles gutturalis | reverse complement strand
TCAGGACTGGGGTCTGGGGTCTTCTGTTTTAAGGAAATCAGACCCACTCCTACGGCATAGTCCTAAGCCTCGGGCAGAGTCAGCAGGTTCCTGCCACCCAGGGCTGAGCTCCCAAGTGAAATGTTGGGAGGTGTGCCCTGCTTCAGCCTCTCTGCCTTTAACCCTCTCTCTTCCTCATGTAAATGATGATGTTCCCTCTTCCGTGTTCAACTCCTCACTCAATTTATCTTGTTTATTGACCCAAGCAGAAAGTCAATGTTTTCTTCATCTGCCATTTGCTTTGATGGCAGCCAATTTGGGCAAAGAGAAAATTATGTTTTTGAAAACCATTTCTTTCAGTTCCTTTTTTTTTTCTTCTTTTTTTTTTTAAATGCTGATTATCCTTTTTTCCTGAACACACCTGGCTCTGAACACAGCTCAGCAGCCTTTGCTGTACGATCTGGCTGCAGGCAAGGCTAAAAATGTACAGCAGTTACCCCACGAGCTGGAGAGCCAGGAGGAAGCCTGCAGGTCAGCTCATTACAGGCAGGTGTTGCTGTGGCCAGGGCTGCCCGCTCCCTCCCGGTGGGTGTTGTTTATTTGTGAAACGTTGGCCTCTGGGGTTTTCATGTGTGTTTGAAGCTCTGTCTCTTCCTCCAAAGTCTGAAGGCGATGCTTTGCAGCCATCGCCTGGATGAGAGGTTTTGCAGGCACCGCACCGTGGGCTCCTGGCGGCTGTGGTTTGCGATGGGGGGGTGAAAGGGGATGGGAAAGGCTTGCTAGTGTCTCTGCTGGGGTATTTGTTAGACTGCAAAGCAGGGAAGGTTCATTCAAGTGGACTGAAGAGAGCTACCCCTCACCCAGATTGAAATACAGCTTCTGCCCCAAAGAGTTTGCAAGTTGGGAACAGCATGTGGCTGCGTTGGGGTCTGTCCAGGCAGCGCTCGCCGACGTGGTGGCAAGAGGGGTACGGGGCATGTGGCATCTTTGTAGGGGAGACATAAGACAAACCCTCCTGGCAGCGTGGGCGCTGCTTTAGGATGTAGCTAAGGTGATTCAATGGGATGTGGCCACCACACAGGGTGGTCCCAGTCCTCCCCCAGTCACTGATGCCCATCGCTCCCCCCGTGTGAGTGCTGGCATCTCTCGGATCCTGCACTGAGCTTGTTCAGGGAGTTAAACCAGCACCAAACCCCTCTCTTTATCCATGGTAGGAAATGACGTGCTCTGAAGTGCCTACATATCCAGGCAGGGGTGAGATGG
This sequence comes from Pterocles gutturalis, assembly GCF_000699245.1. Classification (NCBI taxonomy): domain Eukaryota; kingdom Metazoa; phylum Chordata; class Aves; order Pterocliformes; family Pteroclidae; genus Pterocles; species Pterocles gutturalis. The sequence continues at coordinate 53,138 of NW_010135979.1, read as the reverse complement.
GTCCCTGTCAAGGGCAGCAGCAGATCAGGGTGCTTCAGACCTCTGTAAACCAGCCCCACGGAGCTGGTGTCCTCGGAAGGGCTCAGTGACCAGCTGGCTTTCCAAGGAGGGTGCTGCCCTTGGGACAAACCCAGCTGCACTCTGAGAAGCTGCTAATGGATGCTGGACACTCCAGAAAACACAGTCTGCACTGGGTGCCCAGATAAGAGCCGAGTCCTTCTGAATAATGTGCCCATATGGATGGAAGATCCCTATGCATATCTCTCCCCAGGTAGAAAATTAATTGGATTCCAACTTCAAAGACTACTTTTGGAAACGAGCTGTAAATAATCTAGTTGTGCCTCAGTTCCTCTCTCTGCGGACATTCACCTGGCTTTTGCAAAGCCAGCGAGCACTGCTGATAGGAGGTGCTATATATAGCAGCAAAGCTATGCATATACATATACGTATGCATAAATGCATCCCTAGGAACTGACCCAGGTGAGTGGTGTTTTCTAAAATACAGCTCATTGATTTGCTTCTCCAAAATACTCTAGTTTTGCTTCTCCTGGACTCAACCCTCTCTCTGTGCAGCAGTATGTACCCCTACATTGCAGGATGCTTGCTCTCCTGGTGCCATGGCTGGGAAGCAATGTGCTAGCTGCCCAGGTCTGCAGGGACCAGGGGGTGGACAGAGCCTGGTGATCCCCGGGGTGTGGGAGGGTTATGGAAGGTTGTAGAGCTGTGTGGCTTTTGGGGGGATTCAGCTGGATGGAGCTTTATTGCAGAGCCTGGAGCTGCACAGGGATGCTGAGCTGCAGCGGTGTTACAGGGCTCACTTCTCTGCGGGCTGTCCGACCTGCAGCAATTGTCTCATCAGGACAGGGATCTCCAGTCCCAACACTGATCCCTGCACATGTGGAGATGGCCGATCCCCAGCACCCAGCTTCCCGAGGGCTCAATGCTGTCTGTTTCCAGCAGATCGATAGGAGCATCTGTGAAAAATCAGGGCACGGATGTCTGATCCTGCAGCCCTGGCTGTTTTCTATTTATCTAATCTAGTTCTATCGGCATTTCTAAAGTGCTTATCACCGCCTCATCTAAGCACTTTATATGTTTATTGAGAAAAAAAATTCCCAATCGCTGTGTAATGAGGGCGGTCGAGTCTGGGACAAGGCTGGTCCCAGTGCCTGGGTGCAGGTAAACAGTGGGCTAGAGGCTAACTCCCTGCCTCTCCCGGTTTCCCTGCAAAGTCCAAATTTTCCTGGTGACCCTCATGGATTGCTACAAAGTCCAATCCAGAAGAGCCCCTTAGAACAGACAGTTTGCCCAAAGTACCCTGGAAGGCTATAAAAGGGAAGGAGAACCCCAGTGACCATTCGTGCCAAAGCAGATGCTGCAGGCTCAGCCCAGGCTGGGATTTTTTTCGGAGCTGTGGCACCGAGGGGGCTGTGCCGCTCCCAGGGCTGGGGACCAGGAGCAGGGGATGGAGCCAGCATGTGGGCTGGGGTCCTTCCAGCTCCTCTCTGAGTTTCTGGCCCCTCTGAGCTCCCACCAGCAGGCAAATTCCCAATTTTTAGGTGGGGAAAGCAAAGTGGAGAGAAGGGAACTGTCGCAGCCAAGCTCTGTTTTGAGCTAGAATATATGTCTGCTTTAAATGGGAAAATCCTTTAGCTCATCCCAGGCTCATCCCTGTGGGATGACGAACAAGCGGTGACCTGAAATCTTGGTTTGCTGGTGGCTGATTATTTTGAAAGGCAAAGACAAGGGGAAGGTGGCTGGATGCTCAGTTCCTCTCCGGTGTCTGATCAGGTCCGTGTCAGGAGCGGATACAGATGAGGCAGCGAGGAGATGCCCAGAGCTCATTGCGGCAGGGACATTAATGGCATTTTTCACCATGCCACGTAGAGTCTATGTGAGTCTGTGTTTTATTTGAACCAGCCCAGGCAGGGCTGCAATCGCTGCCTAGTACTTGGGTGGCCTGACCCATCTCATGATGTTTTCAGCCTTTAATAATTCAGGACGAGAGATCCCAGACCTTCTGTCTAGGCTTTTGCTCAATTGCTTGTTTTGCTAAGATTTCTTTTTCCCCCCCAGGCAAAACTGTTGCAGAGGATGGAGGCAGGCGTTTTGTGGAGGGTCTCTCTTTTACAAGCCTTAATTTGGCCAGCTTAAAAGCGCTTTTGAAAAACTTGAATCGCTGCACGCGGCATGAAGTCTGGTTTGATTTTAGCAGCAAGAGTCAGCAGCAATCCTTCGTGCCCGAGCATGGCCGAGCATCCCTGCTCCGAAATGCTGGTTGAGCGAGGATGGCAGCAGCTGCCCAAAAATACTGAGCTTGGGTCTAGCGGGGAAGGGGAGCTGGGGGAATGGAGGAGAGGA
>NW_010135979.1:44241-50741 GCF_000699245.1 Pterocles gutturalis | reverse complement strand
AGCCTTGCCGGAGGAGGGCTCTGCCCATCAAAGGCTGAACAATGCTGCATCCCGCAACTGCTGCTGGAAAACATTCCCTTTTCCAGACCAAACACCTTTCCCTTCCTCCCTGCCCAGAATAAAACCCCTGTTGGGCTCTGTGGAAAACTTGATCAAGTTTGCAGAACTCCAAAGGCGGGAGGTGCCAGGGTCAGTGTGCTGTGCAGGCTTCAGGCAGCCCCTCTGTGCATCTGCATTATGAAACCATCTTTAATGGCACGATCATATTGCAGATTTTCACCTTTGCCTCGCTCAGCAACCTGCTCTGGGAATGATCTTCATTAATGCAGAGCTGTAAAAACTTCACCCGAAGTCAGTGAGAGCTGTGCTTTGAGCAGGGGAAGTGTCATTTAATGCTAAGCGCTCTGAAAAATCAACTCTAAATGTCTCAGATTTGGTGCATGTAATGTAGTGGGTGTTTTTTACGTTATCATTCCTGGGCCCCCGTCTGTAAAATGGGGATGGTAATGGGGAGATTGGGAACTTAATCACTTTATTGGTTGTGAAATACTGCTGTTTTCTGGTGTCGAGCAAAGAAGCAGCAACCCATGAGGAGCTGAGGAACTGCGCATGCAGAACAGCACCTGAGCACAGCACAGTAAAGCAGGAGCTGTGTGTCCTCCGGTGAAGGGAAAACAAGACGCTGAGAAGCTGCAGACGAAGTTGTTTGTAGGGCACAGGGAAACCTGCGGATGGATGTTCGCAGGTCCCTGGGGGTGGGGTTTGGGATGCCTAAATGCCCAGCTCCAGCCTGTTTCAGGCACCCAGAGACACCTGGCTGCAGCTCAGCACCATCACCTTTGGCACTGGGGGAGAGATGGGTCCTTCAGCCCTCCCTTCTGTGTGTGGTCGTGCAGTCAACACCTTCATCAGAGTGTATAATTAGCAGAGACTGAATTAAGGTTGCCTTGGCAACCTTAGTTCTCACATTTTGTTGGGTTTTGAGTATATGACATTGCAACCTTTATAATTTCCTTTATTATACTTTTCCTGCGCCCACAGACCGGTGTGTACCTGCTTGCCGTGGTGGTGGTTCCCGTTCACGGGATGCCTGAGGGACCTCGATGTCCACAGCTTTGCAGTGACCATCATATCTGCAGCCCTGCTCCATGGGCTTTCCTTGGAGATGTGGTCTGGGTCTGCGCTGCAGAGCAGATGCTCGGCAGGGTCCCTTCACCGGTGGAGATCCCACCGCCCAGACAGAGATAGCCTGGCCGTGGCGTCTCCCTCAGAGGGCTTTGCTCCCTGTGAATTCAGCCGTGGGGGATCTGGCACCAGGCTGGCCTCTCTTGTCCTCCAGGGTCCCTGCCCCGGCCATGACACTTGGGGTCAGAACTGGGGGTTTAACCATCATCAGAGCAGCCTTCTGCCCCCACCGCCACCTTCTCTCCCCCTATGGCACGGTGTGTCCCCTCCATCCCTCTGGATGAGTCCACTGAGCATGAAAAATACCCCTCTGGTTGACTTTTATTTCTAAATTGAAGCCAGAAATGTATTTACAAGGTCACTATTTTGAAATGAGTGTTTTGAGAGGATGGGATGGAAGGAATTGCTGGGCAAACTGAGCTGGTAAAAATATTAATTAGCATAGAGAAATAATAGAGATAATTTTCATGTATGTATTTTTTAAATTATGCATTTCTATATGCTGCCTTTACTGATAACCCCCGTGCCAATAGGGTGATCTGTTCTGCTAGATAAACATATAACTTTGTGAGTTAATTAGCGTTCCATTACTATCAATTAACACGAAATACTACTACTGATTCCATGTTGAACAAGCAGACTCCACTACTATGAACTGTTTAAGTTATTAATATTTGGAGCTGCCTCAAACCCTTCACCAAAAGGATTTTATGGGGAACTGCAGTGGGGTGGGGAACTGGGGGGCTCCCCTCTGAGCCTGGAGCTTTCTGTTCCTGGTGGTCTAAATGCTATATTTTTTATTACTTAATGTCTTAGGACACTGAAACTGTGCTTTTCCCCTGCTTCTGGTTTGCTGCTGTTTTTTGAATTATTAAATTTCATATTATAAAGTTTTTCTTTGAAGCTGAAGTTCGGAGGAGCAACTTAGGGAAAGGGAGGGGCCAGGCTCATCTCAGATAACTTTGAGTGCTTCGTAGGTAAATAACTTTAATAACTGAAGTTAATAAGGCTGAATGAGGTATGTCTGGCTCTGGCTGGTGATATAGTCAACAGAGGGAAACGGGTTCCTTTGGGAGCTGGGATGACAGGAGCAGTTGTGGTAATAGCAGCAGGGAGATGGTGCTCTGCTTATCTTAATAAATGCAGAACGGAGCGGTAGGGCAACGCCATCCCCTTCGCCGTGATGTGTCAGGGTGGGACAGGAGGGGCGGCAGCGCTGTTTCACCACCCAGCTGGTGTCCCCAGGGCAGGTGTGGGTTTTCTGTCCCACCAAGGGCACTTGTGCTCCAAGCCCCCATCCCACCCAATCCCACATTTTGCTGTTGAGGTGCCTGATGCCCAGGAACATCCTGATGTGGCATCACTGCACTGGAGATGCAACCTGTCAAATCTGGGATTAATTACAAGCCGCTGAGATGTGTAATTTCCAGCGCATTTACTGACCCTGGTTTATCATCCCTATTAAGGCTCTTGCGCCCTTTCTTAAACCTCCCGGTGCTGAGGTTGCCTGGGAGACTGAGCCAGCGCCGCCTGCGTTTGCCTTTGGCTCGTGCGGGATTGCAGCCACGGCTGCGATGCTTCCCTGAAACGGGAAAAAATGCTCAGAATTAAAACTGTCTTGTTTATCTCAGCTGTGACATCTCGGTCCTTCATCTGTCAGAGCCAAACCACCTCCAAGGGACCTCCAAAGGGGTGGGAGGGTCCTGGTGAGCCCTGGCATCCCCCAGGATGTGCACTGCCAGGCGATGGGCTTTCCGAGCTCCCTTTTATTCTGATGTGTTTGTTTCTTGCTTTGCTTTGCTGTAATTAAATTTCTGGCCCTTCTGGTTGCCGAGGTGAGCTTCAAAACGCTCAGGCAGAGCGATGGTTTTATTGAATCTCTAGCAAATTATTGAAGCGTGGTAGGGAATTTTTCACACTTTCAACCTCAAGGTTTTTGGGAGAGCATTTTTGCAAGTGTTTATTACGGTATTACTACAAGAAGTGAGGCTAGCCGGAAATTTATAGTAAGCAGCTCATCAGCTGTGGTGTGTCAGCGTGGCTCCGTTGAAATGCCTTCTCCAGCATCGCTCAAGTAAGGATGATTTCTCCCAGTTTAGGTCCTGGATTTTTTTTTTTCTTGAAACCTTCCAGCACTGTTAAAGTGTCTGAAAAGTGTCTGCAGGTGCTCTGGGCAGAAACTCAGTTTTTCTGCAAAAGAAGACTGGGTTGACTTTGCTGGTTAACTGGCTGGGTTAACTTTGCTTCTGCTACAGTCTATAATTTCCCCGCCTGTTTGCTATTTCAAGCTTGTAGCTGAGAGCCCCTACCCTTCCCTGCTCACCGTCTTCCACCCTGCATTTGCAATTCCTGGCAAGTGAAGAAGTTTCCAGCCCACATTGCTGCAGACAACCGGAGGCAGAAGCATTTGCGCAGCAAAAAAGCTCAGGCAGGTCCCACATCCACCAATCTCATTAATATCTTTGAGAGGTTTGCTGTGAAACTTGAGGAAAAGTTCAGCAACCTCACTAATGATTTCAGTGCTGGTGGATTAGCAGAGGAAAGCAGAGGTTTAGTGGAGAAAAAGAGGCGTGAAGGAGAAAAGGAGGGGAGGAAGACAGGAGTGGAACAGGTGAGAACACAAGTGATGCTCAGAGCATTTGCTGGGAAGGAAATAACCTACAGACCACATGGATGGGGACTTCAGCTGCTGCAAATCTGGGGCTGTGTTTGAGGACACCTTGGAGGCATTATCCCCCAGGGCAGGCATCCCGCTCCTCCTGGAAACTGCCCTGGAGGGATGGGTGCTGGTCCTGAGCCTTTGGGGCTGGATGGGGTCTAGGAGGGGGGAGCAGCCACCGCTCCACAGGAGCATCCCCAGGGCCAAGGCTGAGGGTCCCTCTGGGTAAAGCCAGCTCTGGCCGAGGTGACCTGAGTGGGCAGGGAAGAAGGGCAGAGGGCATCCAGGTTTAATCCCTGGCTGGACACAATGGGAAAAGGGAGTAGAGTCTGCCCAGGGGTCCCCTCTCTGGTGGGCTCTCAGCCCTGTCTCCAGCCTCGCAGCACAGCAGTTTTGTGGCCAGAGCTGGTCAAAATTGCTCAGGCAAGCAGCTGTTGGGCTGAAAAATGCAGAATCTGGGTGTAAATTGCTCTGTCCTGGTTTGCACGTGCACCAGCTCTGAAGTTCCCTGGTGAGGGGGGTCTGGCCAGCGGCAGTCGGAAGCAGTCGGAAGCAGCCGAGGGGCTGGGCACGAGGCATCCTGGCCAGGCTGTGCTGGTGGGTTTGGGTCCCTGCTCTGTACCGGTCCCTCCTTTGGGTTGAAGCTGCAGGTTACACAGCATCCTACCTTTTGCTGCTGGTGAGCCCTGTTTCGAGAACTCAGGAACCCCAGATCTCCCCCCGATCCCTCTCTAAACACAGCTCAGGGAGCAGATGGCAGAGTGGCACTGGCTGAGTCCCCAGCTCACATCCTTTTCTTTGTTTTTCTCAGCGATGGTTAACTTTATAAGATGCTGAAGTCTTTAACCATTAGCAGGCAATAAAAAGGGGCAGCTGAGTTGGATAACACCCACTAATCCCCTTCTGGGATGAGCTGGAGAGAAGAGCCACTGCAAAGCTCAGGAGCTTATTCCGAGATGAGTGCTCTGGAGGCTTTGAGAGTTGCATGGTGTTGGTATTTCATGAATAAATAACTCCCAGTGATATTTGACACTGAATCTGCTTCATTAATGAGGGCCTGGAACAAAGGAGGAGGATGGAGAGAAGTATTTTTGAGGGAATGGAGGCGAGCACAGGTGATGGGAGGTGGCTGCCGTGGTCTGTGCCACAGGAGCTGTGCCTGGTCTGGTGGAGAGCCCCGCTGCTGAGCACTGCACCAATGGTTTGTGGCAACATAAGTTGTTCAAAAAGGGGTTTTTACTGAGGCTGTGTCTCCTCAGTGGGTCTTCGTACAGACAGGAGAGCATTTCATTTATAAGCATATCATTTGGGCATCTGCGTGCATCTTTGGGAGCGCTGGAGAGTTAAGAGTGTGCGCCTATGTTCATAGATGTGCATGTGCTTGGGGAGAGGATCTGGCACCAGAAGTAGGGTCAGTCCCTCCAAAATGCCCTTTTTAACAGAACCTAGCATCTGTTTCATGGCGGTGGCTTCATGGCACGCCGGGTGCTGAGCCCTGCCTGCTCTCTGTGGTTTCAGCGCCTGGATCTGGCCAGGGCTTCCCCCAGCTCTCCGGTATGCTCCGGGCACAACGTGAATAGCGGAGCCCTTCTTCCCCATCCTGCCTTGTCAGAACAGATCTGGCGTCAGTCGGTGAAATTCAACAGGGATAGATGGAGAACAAGAGGAAAGAGCTGTTCTTGTGCAGGCAGCTCGTTCCTGCAGGGAAAGCGATTCATCCATCAGCACCGGGCTCACCTGGTGTGTCCGAGTGGTGGGGAGGGATGGCCACGGCATGGCGGGGCCAGGCCCCACCATCCGTCCTCCAGTGTCCCCTGCCCTGGCACTGCCCCTCTTCAGGGCTGGCACTGAGGACTGAGGTCCCATACAGCAGGCAGGGAGGGACAGGCAGGGTCAACACAGAGCTGTGTGGGTGGGAAATTGTCTGCTCTGTGCCGTGTGTTACCTGTCCCATTGTCGCTGCGGGAGGTGGATAATTAATTACTGCTCTTGACTCCTTAAAATTAAAAGGAGCTGCTGAGGCTGGCAGTGCCAAAGGCTCTGCCGGTCCCTCTGGAGGCAGATGAAAGTGACATTTGCTCCCAGCTCGCACCGAGCATCGCACCAGCCCTCTCATCTGCTGACATCCCTCTTGTCAGGGTACTATGTTGAAGTGATGCTCCTCTAATCGAACGACAGCCGACACAGAAGCGATCGGCCGAGCAGGACCTGTCCAACTGCAGGCAGCCCTGTCACCCCGCTCCTCTCACAGGTGACGTCTGAATGCTGCCCTCCGGCTCCTCTTCCCCACTTTCCCGCGAGGTTAATATTTTAATACACTTAATGGCTCATTCTGGCTTGCAGCCCCTGCCCATGTTTTATCGGAGGTCATCCATTATGCCAGGCACCATTTCGGAGAGCGAGGTTCCAGTTCCCACCCTCCACCCTCCTGAGAGCAGAAGGTCGGTTTGTGCTTCCAGGTTTTAATTAAAAGTGTGATGAGCTGCCCCAGCCTGGGAGCACGGCGCTGTGCGGGATGAGCCGGCTTCTCCCGGCAGCCCGCTGGCTCTCTGGAGCACATCAAAGGCAGTGTGACCAGGTCAAGAGAGGGGATTGTCCCCTCTGCTCTGTGGTAGTGAGACCCCCACCTGCAGTGTTGCATCCAGCTCTGGAGAGA
>NW_010135979.1:42852-43892 GCF_000699245.1 Pterocles gutturalis | reverse complement strand
TTTGAGCAACCTGGTCTAGTGGAGGGTGTCCCTGCCCATGGCAGGGGGGTTGGAACTCGATGATCTTTAAAGTCCCTTCCAACCCAAACCATTCTGCAATCCTACCCTGGCCAAGGATCCAACCCCAGAGGCTCCTTCCCACCATCCCTCACAGCTGTAGCTCCTCACCTTCTCCCCTCAGGGATGTGGGAACTGCAGGAGGGTCTTGTTTGGTGGCCAAATGGAAAAGCCAGAAAGGAGTTATGGGGGTGCGGTTCTCCTTGCTTTCCACCTACGATGAGAAACCCCTTGGGAGGACCAGATGGGGCTGAGCTTCCCGGGTGGGCGGTGGAGGAGTTACCATGGTTTGTTTCTTTTTTAATTTAAATAATTCACTCTACATTAATAAACAGTGTTTTTGGTTAGTAAATAATATGCCCTTTCTCTCCCCCCATCTCTCCAACAGAAATACGTGTCCTGAGCTAATATATTTTACCTTTCTCACTCCCTCACTTCAGAGGAGCTGCAAATTCTGGTGGGAACAGAGTGCTAATAGAAAAGGGCCTCGAAAGATGTTTGAAAGACAACCAAGAAAGGACAGAGGGAGATTCAGCTACAAACATGCTGGAAAATCTAGGAGATGGGCCAAGAGAGGGGGAATATCAGAAGCATCATGGCCAAGAGGGAAAAATTAATTGGGTAGAATTAATTGGGGTGAAAGTGGGCAGCACAGACGTGGATTTGTTACGTGGGGTAGCGATGGTGCCGGAGGCACGGAGCTGCCCCAGGGCTGGGGTAACTCGTCCACCCTGACCCCCGGTAGCTGCCCTGCACCTCCATCCAAGCGGGGATGAGACAATTCATCAGTTCTTGCTGGTTTTATGGTGTTTTCCTTGTTGAAAGTTCCAGCTTCTGGGATCCTGTGATTGCCTGGAAAACTGGAATCTGCAAAATTGTGACTTCAGGACTGCGTAGGGCTTTATTTCTTTGGGTTTGGTCGCTGGGTAGTTTCTAGCCATCAAGTTTGCAGGCAAAAGCTCAATTACACCCTAAAGGCTCAG
>NW_010135979.1:35201-42821 GCF_000699245.1 Pterocles gutturalis | reverse complement strand
AAAGAAAAGAAAAATTAAGGGGGGGGGGGGGGGGAACCCACCCAGTGATTGATTTATTTTTAAAATATCATCATTTTTGTGCCAGTTTCATTCCATTTTTTTTTAATGCCTGACTCGTGATTTTTTGGAGCGTTTGGTGTTGGCAGGTCTGCGTGCGCGAGCGTGATGGCATGTGTGTGCACGGGGGCTCTCCACGGAGAGATAACGCAGCGCGCGTTGGAGATGGCAGTGCCGTGATCTTCAAAGGCTGCTGAATATTCCTCCACCGCTATTTCATTGCCAAGCATGCAGTTTTTGAATTAAAAAAAAACCAAAAAAGGGAGACTAGCACTGGGCATTGAGTCATTGTGCAGCTTTTCAGGTGCTGATGGGAGAGCAGGGGAGAAGCTGAAAGGGAATAAACCCCCCTGTGACTCCTGGCATTGCCTCGGAGGGGTATTTTAAGGTCAGAGGGGGTCAGTGTATATTTGCAGCCCCTTGTGTATAAAGATCTAATAACAGCCCATGAAGGTTAAGTCCGTCTCCATCAGTGCCTTGTTCTGTGACCTTGGATAAACCACTTTGTCCCTCTCCTTTTGGGAAGAGGGTGACTGGATCTATTCCCCAATACAGGTTGCAGAAATCAGTTAATATGTAACGTGGGCTTTGAAGATGAAAAATACCTTGGAGATTCTTAAAGCTCTCGACAAGCATCTGTGTTGCCTTTGCGGGCATCCAGCAGAAAGCAAAGTGCCTGAATCCTCTGTCACAGACAAAACCTGCTGTGTGCTGCGCGGAGAGGCAGGGCTGGGAGCTTCCCCAGGCGTTACGTGGTCCTTGAATTTGTAGGCATTTATGCTTCTTGCTTGCTTAAGAGAGGAGTATCACAGTGCGGCTGTGCCCGGGGCTTTGCAGAGCTGTCACAGGCTGGGGCAGTGCAGCAGAGCAAAGTGCCTGAATCCTCTGTCACAGACAAAACCTGCTGTGTGCTGCGCGGAGAGGCAGGGCTGGGAGCTTCCCCAGGCGTTACGTGGTCCTTGAATTTGTAGGCATTTATGCTTCTTGCTTGCTTAAGAGAGGAGTATCACAGTGCGGCTGTGCCCGGGGCTTTGCAGAGCTGTCACAGGCTGGGGCAGTGCAGCAGAGCTGTGTCTGTGCTTGTCCCCACACCCCCTGCTCCAGGTCCCCTGGCCCCCAGAGCCAGGCTCAGGGATGAGCATCCACATCCCAGCAAGGGTGAAGCCAAGTTTCACGTGGCTTTCCAGAGTGGCAGTGTCCCCAGGTGATGGATGAGGTGTGGGTGGTCTGGGGGGCTTCGTCCAGCTGGGAAACCTTCAGGAGGAGCTTTACTGCTGTGGATTCATGCACAACTCCAGGCTACTAATAAAGGATTTCTTAGTTGCTAGTTTGCATGGAAATGGTAGATTGTATCTTTGAAACCCCATAACTGGTTGATTTTCATCAAGGATATCTGACTTATGCAGCAAATTTATTATATATAGCGTAATCATGAAACATTAATTTTCTTGGGAAGCTTCCTTTGACTCAGTTTTGCTAACCAAAATGACCTGATTTTGCCAGAGCAGCTCTTTGTGGGCTGCCCTGCCCGCGCCACGTGCTGCAAGCTCCCTGCCAGCCCTAACGATGCCTTTTCTCTCCAAGGGAAGAAGCAATGCTGTCCACCTACTTTGAAACCATCAATGATTTGCTCTCCTCCTTCGGGCCCGTCCGAGACTGCTCCCGCAACAACGGTGGCTGTACCCGCAACTTCAAGTGCGTGTCGGATCGCAAGGTGGACTCCACAGGCTGCGTGGTAGGTACCAGGGCTGGCGTCTCCTTCGGGGACAAGCCAGAGGGGGACATTGCCTGCTCCCTCTCCAGGGATGTGGTTGAGGGGATGGATGTGCTGGTGGTGGACTCCTCTCCACCCTGGGGCCTTCACGACAAATCACATATGTCTTAAGGACCTCAGGGAAGGAGTGCGGGGGCTCAGATGAGCAAAAGAAAAATGTTTGAGGCTGATGGTCATTTTCCTGCTTATCGAGAAAGCACGGGCTGAAAGCAGCCTCACTTTTCCTCCTGCCTTGTGCTTCCCAGCGTGGGAGAAAGATGAAGCATCTCCCCATCCTCTCCCCCTCTGCACCCCTCTGATGCCCTCAGGCTCTTGATTTGTGTCTGATCATGCTCACATCTTGCCAGACAACCTACGGAGTCCCAGGTTTTGCAATATCCCCTCCAGGAGACCTCTTCAACCCCAGACCATTCATTTTGGGCAGAGGCTCTGAGTCGCTCCCAGCTATCGATGCACAGAGGGGTTTCACTGTTCTTCAGGTGGGAGCAGCAGAGCTCAGCACCACTCCCCACTCTATCCCATCTCATGACAGCAAAGTGGCCACTTCCCTGCGCACGGAGCTTGTGCGAGTCCAGTATGAGATGCAGAGACACGAGGGCAGAGCCTTGGGAAAGTGGGGGAAGCCTGGAGCATCCTTTCTTGTCTGTCTGTTGTAGGACCCATCAGTGATGACCCCGTTGGGGGTCTGGAGCTCGTCACCCACTCCAGCTGCCCAGCAAACCCATACCCGCTGCTCTGAAGCCCCCCCTAAACCTTCTCTGCCCCTTCCCTTCCCTCTCACCACAGGCAGAGCCCCGTCTCCCCATCCCTCCCATCTGGCCAGAGGTGGGAGTTAAGTGTCTCATTATTTATTGAAGATGTTTACCCACGGCAGCCAGGAAAGGTCAGGCTGGAGCGGTGCTGTCCTGGGGGTGGCATTTTCATTATCCCCTTCTCTGATTGCTCGTTAAGGCCATTTAGCGCAACAGCCTGATGTGTCACCAGCAGCACCAGGTGTCACCTCCCCTTTGCTGCTCCTCTCCCTTTCCTGCTTTCTTTTGTTCCCTTTTCTAGGGAACAGCTGCCTTTTCTAGTCTTGTGGAATTTTTTTTCCCCCCTTTTTTGGGGTGTAATTTTGCTGTGAACACCACCGCGCCTCCCAGACGCTGTCAGAAGCGATCGGGGCTCTGATCACCCCGTGGTGCTGGGAAGAGATGCCTCTTTTTAAAAGTCAGGATATATTAAGATAAATTGTCAATAAATTACAGGTTTAGCGCTTGCCACATCGGCGCACGGAGAGGCAGAAATTGGAAACTCTGTCACTGGGAGAAAATAACCCCCCCCAGTTCTGTAATGACAAAAAGAGGCTTTATGTAAAGAGAACAAACCGCAGGCAAGGGTGGGGATTGGGGAGAAAGAAGATGCGACAGGAGCAACCGCCCCTTGAGTGAATTACCTGCCTGAGAGCTGGCGGTGACAGGCACCATGCGGGGACTGTGGGACCCCCCTGTCCCCCCACATCACACCGGGCTGCCGGGAGCCGTGCATCCTATGGGGACAGGAGATGGACACCCACCTCTCCCCGCTGTACTTCTTCACTGCTTTTTCTCCCTGCTGCAGGAGTGTTGAGACTGCTTTGCCCCTCTCCGCAGCCCCCAGTTGGGGGATGAAGCCCCCCCAGCTCCCCAGTCCCAGCTGTAGCAGAGCTGAGCTCCCTGAGGGGAGTTTGGAGATGCTGTTGCATCCCACCTCCGGTCCACATCTCTCCCTGCTTCTCACCAGACTGGCCGCAGGGGCACAGTGCCCCATCCCTCCCAGCTCTCCCAGCCCCCTGCGACGTTTTACACTGCTTGCAGGTCTCCAGCAGTGGCAGGGGTGCAAGCAGAGGTCTGGGGGGCACTGCCCCATGGTTCTGACCATGGTCTGTGTCTGTCAATCTGGGGAAAAGCCCAAGGGGTGGGCAGGCAGCGCTGCCCCCAGCCCCAGGTCATGCTTGTGGTGCTGAGCTGGAGTCGCAGGTGATGGGAGCTGAGTTTCGGGGCTCGCCACAGCCCCAGCGTGTGACCTTGCAGCACCTTCTGCACCGGTCCCTGCGCCGGGTGATACGTCCCCTCCTCATCCCACCCCTGCTCCCAGAGTCTCCGGGTGCGAGCTGGGCTTCCAGTGCGAGCAGGGATGGGGTCATTTGCTGTAAATTTGCAGGGATGTCAGTTAGTTTGAAAGCTGAACTGCCGTGAACTCAATTTGCCAATTTGGTAAGTGCTGTGGGCAATATCAGGATGTAATTTAATTAAGCTATCCCCTTTTTATAGAGTTCAGGGAGCATTCGCGTACTAATTTTAGCACTAGGTTTGCTTCAGCTTTGCTCTGGACACTGTTTCACAATTCATGACATGCTGTTAATCTTTACCAGTCAACAGTTTATTAATTTGCCGAGAACCACAGAAGTATATAATCAGCGGTTCATCAATCAAGGAGAAATCCAACAAATGTTCCAAGGCAGGTACTGAGCATAAAATATACATGCAGCCTTGTAAGCAATTAATACACAGCAGAGCTGGAGCCTAGCAGTTCAACCAGGGACCAGCACAAATCTGAAAGATTTCTTATTCCTTTTATATATAATCATCATCTGTTACCCGTTGCTCCGTGCCCTTAATACAGCTTCCAGTAATTCTGCGAGCGCTGGGGATGCATTTATCCTTGAGCTCTTTACCGGCGTGGGCTCCCATTACCTAATTGTTTGGCCTGGAAAGGATTTGGTTGAAAAGTCAGGGGCGGTCGCTTGCAGCTCTTGGTGGAGTCTCTCAGAGCATAGTCTCCTTGGGCTCTCAAAGGAGGCAAGAGGACGTCCCTTTGCTTAGTTAAAATCCTGCATGTGAGGTGTCACCTAGAAGACCCCCAGTGGGGTCCCCGCCCAGAGGGGTGACAGCTCCCAGCTTCCATCCCATGGTGCCTTTTTTTCTCCTCATCTCATGGCTTTTCTGTTATTTTTACCTGCACCCAGCAGATGGCATTAGTGCATAAATATTTTCTGCAATTTATTTCTTATCGGAGGCTTTTTTTGTTGGGGTAATTTTAAGAAGGATGAGCTGCAACCTTGCCAAGACCTTGGTGTTGCTAACTTGAGTGCTACCTTGCAACACAACAAAACAATCTCTGAGCTCTAGAAAACCTGTTTCTGTGCTGCTTGTCCTTGTCCTGGAATTGCTGTCGGATCTGGGGAAACCGCGGGCATTTCCCAACTAAACAAAATCCCAGCGAGCTTCTCCAAGTCTGGTGTCTCTGCTCTGCACGGTGACTCCAGTGTGCGTTTCGTACCATCTTGCAGGGATCACAGCAAACCAGGAAAACTGTGCTGGAGGAGTAAGTCAGATTATGTGCCTCTCCACAACGTCAGGACCTCCTGGAGATGCAGGAGGGCTCGTGCTGCCCAGCCGGTGGGGAGGAAGGCAGGGTGGGGAAGGCAGCTCTGGGTCCAGCGCCAAGGGAGAGGCAGGATTAGGCCCCTTGTTTCCCTGCAGCGTGAGCAGCTTCACCGCAGCTGGTGTGGTCTGTTGGTCCTGCAACATCTGCGCTGCCTGCAGATGCCGGTGAGTTAGTCTTTGGAATTAGAAGAGAGTGGCTTGTGCCATGGAGGCCAAAGCCATTGCAGGTGGCTGGGGAAGGGCTCAAGGTGTGCTCCAGGATCCGTCCCACCTTGGGAGAGGCGTTGGCAGGAGGTAGGAGAGCCCAGCGAGCCCTGGCAGCGAGCAGTGCTGCTCTGCACAGACGTGAAATCCTGCCGAGCATCGCCATCTCCCTGCCCGCAGGCTGGGGTTCCTCTAGCACTGATTTATTTGTAATTTGAGTGAGAGAAAAAATATAGCTTGCCCGCAAGGACAGTGTGAACTGTTCCATGATCACAGGGTCAGCCGACAGGCAGGAGGGAGTTTGTCTGGCTCAGCAGGATGCAGAAGGGAGAGCATCTGCCGGAGAGTCTCTTAATGAAGTTGTGGCCCATGATGACACTGGTGAGGTGTCAGTCCCAGTGTTTTTTAGGTAGAGAAGGACGAGAAATTTGTCATGGTCCACACAGGCGTATAAGCCTTAGTGCAGCCTGTCTGGAGCTAATCCTTTTGTATTGCTCTCTTCCACATCAAAACCATGGGCTGTTCCTCAGCCACTACAAAGTGGGACAGAGAAATGGCTTAATTTAAGTGTATCCGTTTCAGGGAGAAATGGGATTAGAAATGAGGGAGCAGGGCAGTGGCTACCGCTCTGGTCTCCTTCCAGCACAAGTCACCCAGGGATGGCTTGGGGACCATGGGGAGGTGCTTCAAAATGAGGTGGATGATGCTGAGAACTGATATTCTTGGGGGGAAATGGGGTGTTTGGGAGTTTCAGCCCAAACCAAAATGCTGCACAGAAATCCCCCACATATGTGCACGTTCCAAAATATTTTGGTTCAAAACATCACATTTCTATGAAGGAAGTGGAAATGTTTAATGCCAACATTATCACCTGGAGCTTTATGCTATATATTGTGTTAGCCCAGTGTACAGCCTGAAATAAAACCAAAATTAGGCAGTAGAAACTCAAACATTTCAACCTTGTCAAAATTAAACGCTGTCCTCATTTCCCAATGAGTTTTGAGATGTAATTGATGGGATCCCACAAAGCACTTAAGCTTCATCAAATCTGCATTTTTCTGCCAGACAACTGTTCATTGGAAAAATAAAAACTCATCCGTCCCTGCCTTACGAGGCACCTAGCTAATTATGTTAGGGATGCACACTCAAAGGAGGGAGATGAGGAGGAAACCATTTTCCTCTAATCCCTGCAAAGTTTAGCCAGCTCCTTGAAGCAGAAGATGACTCCCAATGTGTGTTATGGTTGGAAGCAGAAGCTCCCTGAGCCCAACAGCAAGCCTCCCTCCCAAGGAGCCTGTGGGTTCGGATTTATCTTATTAAACCAGGTAACTACCTGGGATGAAACTGGGATTTGAGGACGAGAGCAAAGGATAGGAAAAGCCGCTGGGGTTGGTAGCTGGCTGGAGCGGAGGGGCAGGTGGGGAGACCACCGCCCACCTGCCTTTGCTTCCAGTGCTGCAAAAGGACTTTGGACCATTTTGTCAATCTGTGCCCAAATTTAAAAGCGAGTGGAATAGCTCAGGAGGCACCATGGTGAGCTGGATGTCTCTGCCTGCACTGGGAAGAGGTAATTTGGGGGATAAAAGCCCCACTTTCTCCAGCGTTGGCTTTTTCAGTGGCATTCCTTGGAGGGTTTGGCTGGCACCAGCCCTCGTCCCTCTCGTCCCCAGCAGACTGGGACACTCCGTGTGCTGTGGTCACAGCCCAGTTGGAGCTCGGTTTGCTTTGGGTGGTGGGATTTGGTGCGTAGTGTTGTGGCTGGGGTGTAGCCTGGGTGTCAGGTGGGGCAGGAGCTGGATTTCTGGTCTCCCAAAGGTTTTTGGAGGTGCGTGCCAGCCTCTGGTGTGGCTAGGAAGGGAAATGCCCCGATGGGCAGGGGATGCCAGCACATCCCCAAAATGGGCTGTTGGTGACTCCTGGAAGGAAAGCAGCCAGAGGCTTTCCACTCGCTTGATTTCCTTGCTGCAGGAGCTGTGAACACGTCTATCTGTGCCCGTAGCATCCCACCAGCTGCTTGAAACCAGTCCATCCCACTTTGAGTTGAGATGCAAACGTACAGAGTGACTTGCCCAAGAGGGTCCCCACAAGAGCTGGGTGGTGGCCAGAGGTGAGGAGATGCTGCATCATTGCACAGAGCTTCGGTCCCCTCCGTGCAGCCCCCCGCCGGCTGGTCCCGGG
>NW_010135979.1:31784-35137 GCF_000699245.1 Pterocles gutturalis | reverse complement strand
CGAGGAGCATGAGCCATCGCAGCGTGTGCTCGGGAGCCTGCAAGACAGATGGGTTTGATTTTCTGAGGCTAAAATAATGATTGATGATCTTGAAAGGGAAAAGGAAGCAGGGAGAAAGGAGGGAGGGAAGGGAAAAAAGAGTGGGAAGATAATGACTGTTATTTCAGCAAACAGTGGAAATGTTTCCCTCGGGGAAGGATGCTCCCCCGCAGCGGGGTTTTGGTGGGGGGGTGTCTGCCACAGCCGGGGTGGTGGCAAGGAGGTCGCTGCCCCAAGGAGGTGAGGCAGGGATGGCCTTGGAGCCGATGGGCACTTTAGTGACCAGCTTTTTGGTCCATTTTACCAAAATATTAGGACAGGAGGGATAAATCTCATCTGCAGAGACTGGGCTGTGTACAGGCAGACTCTGGTCCTGCTGCTGCCGAGGAGTGTTGCTCGCTGGGGACCTTCTGGGCCAAGAAAGCAAAGGCAGAATAAGACGAAGTTGTCTGAATATATTTATATATATGGACACAGAGGAGTTGACTGCATTTGTATAATTTCTGAGCTCTGACGAGCCAATAAAACACATGCCAGTGCATCGTTTGGAGCTCATTAAAATGCCAGCGCTTGCTTGTACCTCAGCAGAGCCTCCGATTAATGCTTTTGTCTCACACTGGAGAGGTTCCTGGGTGAGGAGGATGCCTCTGAACAAAGGGGGCATCATTAGGGTCTTCGGACGTGGCACTTGGTGCCTCTGCAGCACGGAGCCACCAGCCTTGTTCGCAGCCTCAGGCAAGCGGCGCTGGGGCTGGGGTCCTGGCTCTCGCCTCTGGATGCATCCAGCCCCGGGTGAGTGGTACTGGGAGTGGCATGGGGAGCAGCTGGGGTGGTGGCAGCTTCCCCGTGTGGTTTGGAGGAGCTGGGGAGGAGCTGGGCTCGTCTGCGCCCAGAGCATCACCTGCGGCACCCCGGCACGGGAGAGGTCTGGGCTTTTATCTCTGACAAAAAAGCTGCTATTGTTGAGAAAACAGAGCAGAATAATAAAAATGGCAGTTTACTCTCTACAGAAACACTTTATTAAATATTCTTTTTTTTTAAACTTAATAACAGAAGAGAGGAGCTGAGCTGAGAAACGCTGGCAGGCAGCTCAGATGGAGAGTGGCTCCTCTCATCTGGGGGATCCGTGGGCAATAATGAGATTTTGTTTCCAGTGACCCTCTCACCTGTCTCGCTGCTAATGAGCTTTGTAAATGAGAAAAGAAAAAAAAGGAGTCTTTGCTCACTAATACAAACAGGGCCTTGTCCAGAGACTTATTTTCCTAAGACACAATCCTGTACAGGTTTCGGCGGATGCTTGCTTGCTTTCCCTGTGAGGATGATGCTCCTCCTGCTGTGTTTGCTCTGGCCGTGCTGAGGATGGTCGTGGTGGGCAGAGGAGCTGTGCCGAGTGCTGGTGGCAGGTCCATGCGGTGTCACGCGTTGTGCCAAGGTGACAGCAGTGGGCACAGGCATCCCGTTTCGTTCCAAACCATGGCCCCGTGCGTTGGCGAGGCTGGCTGATGGCCTCCCGGGGCTGGCAGCAGGCAGGTCCTGCCAGCTCTGCTGCTCCGTGTCACCTTGGAGATGTCATTAAAAAGGGGAAAAAAAGCTCGTTTCTCCAAAAACCAGGTAAAAATAGCACTTTCTTATTCAGCATATCCATTCAAACCTGTGTACTCGGAGCCCATTTGCTGACTGCAATGGCAAAAATCAAGACCCGGGTCCGCTGCCAGCGCCGCCGGGAGGGGATGAGCCGGTTCCCAGCTGTGCCGCCCCCCAGATCCCTGCCAAACTGTGGCAGTTCTGCCTTGGCAAACCTCTCAGCAGCAGCAGGGTTGCGGGGTTGAAGCTGTGGGTCCCGTTTAGACCCCAGGACCTGTGTTATCAGTGCAAGTGCAGAGGAAGACAAGAAACTAAGTTTTCTTTTCCAATCCCAAGAGCGATTTGCAGGGCTGGGCATCATCCCAGAGAAACCACTTCACTCTGGCATCAAGCGAAAGGATTTGCAGGGCAGTAGAATGACATTTGTTTGCTAACTGCTTCTCCCTGGCTTCTCAGAGCAGTCCATGAGCTGGAATCTCCCCCTACCTCCCTTTTTCTCTCCGTGGCATGGATTAAGTACCAAACCCTCTTCCCAGAGATATTTTTGCTTGTTGGATCCACGGGTGAAGGATGGTCCAGGAGTTTGAAGTGAGTTCCTGAGCAATGTGGGTCTAGCGTGGCAAACCACAAACAGCTTTTTCTTTTGAAGAGCTGGCCAGCGGTTTGTAGGATCCTTTTGCTTCCTTGGATAAATGGATCCATCCCGTATCCAGACGAGGGTTGCAGAGGGGTGGTTGGGTGGTGGCTGCTGGGGTACCACATCTCTCCAGCTTCCCTCCCATGGGGGAGGGATGTGTCACCCATGATCGCCCAGAGAGAGTTATTGGCTGAGTTGCTTATTGATTTTCTCATCATTTGCCGACACAGCCCCCCATCCTGTGTCCCTGCCAAGGCAGATCGCAAATTGAACTGCAGCTGAATTGATGGGGGATTGATTTAAACTCACCGTAATTATTGGTTCTCTGCTGCCCGAGCCAGACAAATCAATGTCAGCAATAACAGATCTGGTCCTTTATAAAACCCCAGCAAATGCAGGGGAAGCAGCGGTTTCATGAGCCCACCCAGGAGCCCAGACAGACCAGCACAGCCCGGGGAGTTGGGATTACCACAAGCCGGCTTTTTCCTGGGTCATTTCTGACTACGCTCAGCCTGTGCGTAGTTGCACCCCAATGGGCTTTCGTTTTCTCCCTGCTTTGATCTGTTGATGGGACATCCTGACTGCAGATCCTCTGCTCCAGGGGCAGGGAGATCTGGAGCCAAGTTTTATTCTGCCCAATGGTTGCTCCATCCCTGCGGGACCCTCTGTGCAGGGGGCTGGTTTTGCCTCCCCTGCCGTCCGTCTGTTTTGCTGCCTGGCACTAATCGCAGAGCTCGCCGCTTCCCCAGCTCGCTGTCCCTGGCGTCTTTGTCCCCCTCCCAGCCCCACCGAGGAGGGACATATCCTGTGTTTGTGCGTTAGCTACCAAAGCTTTGTGTCCCTGGAGAGCTTCTAGCTGTGGCACAAGAGCCTCTGGAGAGCCGGGGATGGGTGCGGAGGGGAGGGTGCTTGCTTTTGCAGATTTTGTGCTGAGCTATTTGCCTGCTGTAATTAACGTGTATTAGGATGCATGAGTACAAACGGAAAGGAAATACGTTTCCTAGTGATTAAAAGCTAAAACTGGAGGAGTATCCTAAGGGTGGCCTCGAGCAGAGTGGGGCCAAGGGAGGGAGGGATTTGGTGGCCCGCTGAC
>NW_010135979.1:22227-31753 GCF_000699245.1 Pterocles gutturalis | reverse complement strand
GCCATCATCTTCCTCTGCAGGCTGGGGAAGATGCTGAGCTCAGCACGTGGATCAGTGCCAGGGTGAGAGTCCCAAGTGACAGCTCAGAAAAGCCGTGACTGATCCCCTGGCTGTGATTCTGTAGGTCCTGCGGACTTCAGGTCCCATCCGGTTGCCTTCAGCACCCTGAAGGGTCCCTCGGGAGCTCCGGAGGGGACCTGGGCAGAGTCCCAGACCTCCCGGTCCCCATCAGCGTGGGGAGAGCAGCAGCGAGGGGGTGCGGTGCCGTGGAGCAGAAGATGCTATTTGCAGTCAGCCCTCCATGTCCTCCAGGGAGATGGGTTCCTGCCAATTTGCACAGCTCTTGTTCTTGCAGTGGGGCTGGCAGACGCGGGGGAGACCACAGGAGATAAGTGTTGTATCTGTGGATTCACAAACACACTTCTCCTGCTCCTGTTTCCCAGGCAGCTCGGTGGTGAAAAGCACAGATTGTTCTAAGTGTCCTCTCCTCCTTCGTATTTATTCTGTATATGCAGCTAGAAAGCCTCCTGTTCCCATGTCTTCTGCTGCTTTGTGCCTTGGCAGGGCTGCTGTTTCCCAAGCTGCCTCTCCAGGGACCTGCCTGTGCCCTGCCTGTGCCCTGCCTGTGCCCTGCCTGCTCTGCAGAGATGGGCAGCATCCTTTTCCAGAGCCTTTTGCTGCCAACATAGAACCACAGAATGGTTTGGGTCAGAAGGGAACTTAAAGCCCACCCAGTGCCACCCCCTGCCATGGGCAGGGACACCTCCCACTAGCCCAGGTTGCCCAAAGCCTCATCCAGCCTGGCCTTGAACCCCTCCAGGGATGGGGCATCCACAGCTTCTCTGGGCAACCTGGGCCACTGCCTCACCCCCTGCACAGGAAAACATTTCTTATATCTTTCTGAATCCACCCTCCTTTAATTTAAAGCCATCACCCCTTGTCCTAACATCCTTTGGCTAGAAAAGCCTCATGCCTCTCAGCCTTCCCGTGCCTCCCCTTCCCACTGTTCCCAGCACCTGCAGGGAAGGTGCTGAGCTGTGCAGGGTCCACCCCAGCTGCAGAGCTGAAGGCATGGGACCCAGCGAGGGTCTGAGGGACATCGGGCACGGGGATGCCCACGACATGTCTGGGGTAGAAGCACTTTTTATGGTGCTGCCGTAGGGAAACAGCCCAGGACTTCTAGGAAGTGGAGAGAAACTTCTCATCGCTCAGATGGGGTGGGTGAGGACTCCCAAAAGCATCTTTGTGATGTCCCCTGTGGGCAGTTTACTTCTTGAGTAGCCAAGAGCGAGCAAGGCTCGGCAGCCCACCTGCCATCGGGACCTTGCCTGTGACCACGAGCGCGGGGTCCAGGGTCTCCTGAACTTTTATTAATATGTACAGCATTTTGCTCCCATGGAAAATTGATTTTCTTTTTTAAGCACGAAGTATAGTGGTTTTATAACCTTTATTTTGCTTGACAGAGGCCATTTATAACCTGCCTTCATCACTACCTGTACACGCTCCAGCCTAAGTCATCTTCAAGAAACTCCATAATGCATTTTTAATTGCAAGCTGTTCCTAGGCAAGATTTATTTATTTTCTCAGGGACTGGCCTTTTTGTTATTGTTTGTGCGTGTGCATGTTTGGCGAAAAGGGATAAATAACACAAGTGGAATAAAAGAGGGCTTTAATCCAGGTGACAATATATTGATGGCATTTGCTGCCTCCTGGCTTTTATCTTTTGGGACAAGGAAAGCCAGCTGGGAAAGTGAAATTAAAACCCAGAGCCAAATCCCCAGCTTCTGTGAATCAGCATGGTTCCCCCAGCTGTGCAGGGCTCCATGAGGCTGGGCTGCCATCCTGCCCTCCCCCAGTCCTGCCTCCACCATGGCTGGTCCTGCCACAGCTGCCTGCTCCCCCAGGAGGCAGGGGGATGCTTTTGGAGGTGATGCCAAGCCACATTCGCTGGCCTGCCTGCCGTGGCTTGAGATGATTTTCTGGGCTGAGATGGTTTTCTGGGCTGGTCCCAAGCATTGAGATGTTTTTTCTGGGTCATGCTGGACTTCTCTCCATCTTAGAGGAACAGGTATCAAAGGCAGAGGGTTTCTACAGTGTGTTGCAGAGCAGGTATCATGCTTCTACCCCTGCTGGCTTGAGGCTTCATCACTGTTTAATTTTGCTGCCTCAGGGATTTCCCCTCCTCCGGAGGGAGGAAGAAAAGCGTGGCTTTTGCAGCAGACCAGGTCCTTGTCCTTCCCTAAAGGCTGTGCAAGGTGGTGCAGGGCCCTTGGGGTGCCCCATCCATCACTTGGGATGAACTCATCTCCTTTACATGTAGATGGAGCTCAGCAGCACGACACACAAATCCCTCTGTCTCCTGGGTGGGCTGTGGCTCCAGGGTGGGTGAGGACCCACGGGTGACCATACCATGTCCCCTCTCTTGCTGCAGTGCCCCGAGGACCTCCGACCCATGAAGGATGGCACAGGTTGCTACGACTACTCCAAAGGGATCGACTGCTCGGATGGCTTCAACGGGGGCTGCGAGCAGCTGTGTCTCCAGCAGACCCTCCCTCTGCCCCACGACCCCTCGTCCAGCACCATCTTCATGTTCTGCGGGTGAGTCCCCTCTGGCGCTCCTGCATCTCCCGATAGCAGATTAAAAAAAAAATAGTAAAAAATAAACCTCCTGCCCTTTTCCATCCCTGCCGATCCTCCTGTGCCACCCATCCCCAAGCCGTGTGCCCAGCGAGGGAGCTGGGTGCCAAGAAAAAGGCTGTTTATGGAGCTGAGTTCCCGCAGGGAATTGAGGCACCCAATTTGCCTGGGGGCAAAGCCTACTGGGAGTGCGAGGAGCAGTCTGAGCAGATGCCTCTTCCTCCTCTCCCCCACTGTGTGACGGTACAGTTTGATCTGTGACTCACTGTGAAGGGACCCAAAAGTTGTACATTGCATGTTGGAGGGGGAAGGTGGAAGATTTGTTTAAAAAATACTACTTTTTTTTTTTCTTCTTTTCCCTCCCTTGTGCTTCTCTTAAAATAGAGTTTCATCCCTGATTTTGGCTGGGATCCTATAATCCTACACAGTTTAGCATTTTCTCGCAGGAGAATCTCCCTGGCTGCAGTATGTTCTAAAAGGAGCTCAGTGATTATTGGGCTTTCTGCCGCACAGCTGCAGCCATCGTCCCCCCTGCCCCAGGGCTCTGCACATCCCATCCCTCAGCTGGCCCATGCTCTCGGACACAGGAACCTTCCTCCCATCCCTGTGGGAAGGATTAGGGTGAAGGAGGGCAAAAGGAGCCCTTTTGGGAAGGAAATGCCCATAAGCAAGACTGGGGAGGAAATTCTGAACAGTAACTCTGAGGAGCATCCGTCAAGTCCCAGTGGTGCGGGTGCAGCAGAGACCTTGTGCAGCTCCTGGGAAGAGCACCCCAGGGCACTCTGCCCATGTTGGCTTCTCTCTTTTTTTATCCCTTTCTGCTGGTTTGTTGGTTCCCCCCACACCTTCTTTTTTATGTATTGTTTAGCAGCACAGAGCGGTTGAGTCGCTCAGAGAGAGCACATTGCCTCCGCCGTGCCTGCACAAGGGGATGGAAACCCACAGAGGCATCAGCGACATTTGTGGGGAGGGTCTGGAAAATCTCGGGACGTTACACGGCTTCTGTCTGGCTGCACCCACGCAGGGGATCTGCATGTCAGTCTTCCATCCCCAAGGACAGAGACTGTTTCCCTTTTTTTTTTTTTTTTTTTAATCCCTTTCCAAGGCAGAGCTGCACCTCGGGAACAGGCACAGAAAAGTGCGACAGACGGGTGGGAGTTTCGCTTGCAGCAGTAGAGGAACGGGAGAGGGGAGCAAGCTCAGGCAGACATGGGATTGATGCTGGCAGGGCTCTGTGGCTCTCGGGAGGAAGGGGCAGGCAGGGAATGGAGGTTTCCTTGTCCGTTGGGAGCCACAATGCTGGGGAAAAGGCTGGAGGGAGGAGAAGAGGAGGAGGGGAGGCAGGATGAGCACCTATCGTATTTGGAAAGTATCCCTGCCCATGGAAGTGGGGCTGGAACTAGATGATCTTTAAGGTCCCTTCCAATCCAAATCATTTTGTGATTCTATATGCAAAAGCTGCCACCGATGTCTAGATGATCTTTAAGGTCCCTTCTAATCCAAACCATTTTGTGATTCTATATGCAAAAGCTGACACCGATATCTCCTGTGTCTGTCATTAAATCCCATCCCTGCTGCCTGCCTCAGTTTCCCTTAAGCGTCACGTGCACCTTACCCACAACAAGCTTCAAAGTGGGACCGAGGAGCCAGGGAGAAGCCACGCTGGAGCTGCTTCCTTGCCTTTAAGGTCCCTTCTAATCCAAACCATTTTGTGATTCTATATGCAAAAGCTGACACCGATATCTCCTGTGTCTGTCATTAAATCCCATCCCTGCTGCCTGCCTCAGTTTCCCTTAAGCGTCACGTGCACCTTACCCACAACAAGCTTCAAAGTGGGACCGAGGAGCCAGGGAGAAGCCACGCTGGAGCTGCTTCCTTGCAGGAGGGCAGTGCTGGGTGGAAAAAATGGGCAGGAGCTCCGTTTCCCTTTGCTCTTGCCTGGGGAAGGCTCCTGCCTGCTTTGGACATGGGCTCAGCTCTGCTCTTCAGCTCCCGGGCAGGAACAGAGGCTGCAGATGGGCAGGGTCGTGCTGCTGGAGGAAAAAATGGGTGCTGGGAGCCGAGCGCTTGTTTGTTGGAGGATGCTCAGCCAGGCTTGGCAGTGCCTGGTCTGGCGGCAGGGCTCTGCGCTGGCTGACGGGGCCGTGGTGCTCTGCAGGTGCGTGGAGGAGTACAAGCTGGCGGCGGATGGGAAGTCCTGCCTGATGCTGTCGGATATCTGTGAGGGCCCCAAGTGCCTGAAGTCAGACGCCAAGTTCAACGACACGCTCTTTGGGGAGATGCTGCACGGCTACAACAACAGGAGCCAGCACGTCAACCAGGGGCAGGTGTTCCAGATGACCTTCAGGTAAGGCCTGGTTCTGCTCCTCGTCTTGGGAACATTGGAATGGGCAGATGGGATTCTTGACAGATGGTTGTTTAATTGTCTTTGTCGGGCTTTTCTCCGTGGTTTTGCCTTATCTCTTTCTGAACACTGATGTCTTTTGTCTCCACTAAATCCTGAGACAAGTTCCACCGTTACTTGCATGTTGCGTGAAAGAGCATTTCCTTTGGCATGTTTTCAGACTATGTGAGCTGGTTTATTTAGTGGCCCCAGTTATAGTACTGGGAGAAGCCACAGATATATCATAATAAGAAATAATGTAAATACGCTGCGGTTGTGGGTGCTCATCACTGCTGGCCATGGTGGTTTTCTGGGCGCTTTTTCCCCAGCTGTGTGCAAAGCCTTCCTCGCTGTGAATTCCCCGCTGAACTCTGGCCTTTTGCTCTCTTGATGGCAGATAAATTACGAGCTCCACCAGCACAAAGGCGCTCAGAAAGCTGCAGCCAGCCAAGTGCTTGGAGCCAGCAGAGCCTTCGCTGCAAGTGAGAACTGACAGTACCCAAAGGCGATTTTCCCAGTGGGCTCCTCTTGGGTTTCTCTCCCTCCCACATTACAAGTGTCAGGAGGTCCATCAGAGCAGAGCCAGGGCTCCACAGCTGAAATTTCCCATGAGCTGCTGGGTCAAGCAGGTCTGGGGGCTTCATAAACTCCCCAAGCCCATTGCCTGGAAATGTCAGACCCAGACGGGCTCCCCGAAATGAGGTCCAGCCCCAGCCTGTGTATCAGTCCCAAAGCACCAAACCTCCTTCTGTAGAGGCTTTAATTTCCTCTCCAGCTCGTCCGTAGCCTGCCCTTCGCTTGCACTGCAAAGTGGGACGATTAGAAAGTCATCAGCCAGGGCTGGGGTCTAAGGGCTGCTTTGTTGGTGATGGGAAGCAAATGCATCCCCTGTCCTCAGGACTAAATTCCAGCTGGAAAACATGCAAGGTTGTCTGTGAGTCTGGTTTATCCTGGGAGATGTGGTTTCTCCAAGTCGTCCCATCTGCGGGAATCCTGGGGACGGAGGGTTTGAGCTGGACCAGGAGCAAGGACTCTCTGGGGCTCTGCCTGACAGGTCTTCAGGTTATTAAAAAAAAAAAAAAAAAAAAGGCTATTAGTGATCCATCCCCCTTCCCATGGCTGATACCGCTCCTGCTGCGCTGCATGGGGATGGCCGGGGTGCACATGGTGGGTGCCTGTGCAGTGGGAGCCCGGTCCTTTGCATGACCTCCCCATCACACACAGGGATTTCAGTGCCCGACATCGGCTGCGGGACTAGTCCTGGGTCTAACAGCTGCGAGGGGCAGGAGAAAGCAGGTCTGAAACAAGAGCAACCTGCAAAGCATGCCCGCGTGCTGCAGGCTGTAGTGTGCGATGCGCTGGCTCGGCAGAGCCCAGAGCCCGGCGGGAGGCAGAACGCCTTGCTCCAGAAATGCCTTTGGCAGCCTGGAAGGTCAGCACGGTCGCCCTTTCCCATTTGAATGTCTCCTGTCGGGTCCAGAAGCACCGGGCAGGGATGAGAAGGGCTTGCTTCCCCGCACGCAGCATCCTTCCCCATGGCCAGGCTGCCCGGCGTGTCAGAGGGTTACGCCGTAGAAGCACCATTACATCATCTCCTAACAAGGGAAGAGAAGGAGGTTAATGGAGAAGAAATTATTAACTAAAAGATGTAATTTGCCTCTGATTTTCATAGATATTCAAGAACCTTTCTGAGCATTAAGGCACCAGCTGTTAGAGAAGCCCTTAATTTGGTGCATTTGAAACATAGCAGGAAGCTGCCTAATACCAGGGATTAAAAGCCTGTTTCTGCAAAGTAGGAGCAAGAACCTGCTATCAGAACAAGGGGCTGAGTATTTTAGAGGGATTTATAACTGCTGGGATCCTTTAGCTATGCAGATGTGACAGTCCTTTGAATGCTGTCTGCTTCCCATGTTGCCGCATCTTCAGTGTCTTTGATAAATAGGATCTTCTCAATCCGCCGGGCATGGCAGCGGGGCGCCGGGAGGAAGCCTTTGTGCGGGGAAAGGCTGTCTCTCACCCCCTGGCCTGGCCAGCACCTATCAGTTACAGCAGTATTTCCATGCCCTTGGATTCGGGGTGATCTCTTTGTCACCCAATGGTCTGTGATGCTCCTTAGAGCCTCCATCCTTCCCCGATGGCTGCGTGGTCCTCCTGGCCGTAGCTCAGCATGGCACTGGGATGGAGCTGGTGCAGCACCAAAGGCTGTGTTGTGTCCGGCCGGCTCAAAAGGACAGGGATGTGCAACGGATACAGAATGCAGAGGGAGGATGGTGTTTGATGTGAGCACGTGGCACAGCAGGCTGGCAGTGACATGGGAGAGCTGCCCAGCATTGGAGGTCCCGGTCAGTGATGGCTCAGGTTTTGTTTTTCTCGTTTAACCTGGGTCGTTTTACCCAGAGAAGCTGTGGATGCCCCATCCCTGGAGGGGTTCAAGGCCAGGCTGGATGAGGCTTTGAGCAAACTGGGCTAGTGGGAGGTGTCCCTGCCCATGGCTGGGGGTGGGACTGGATGATCTTTAATGTCCCTTCCAACCCAAACCATTCTGTGATTCTGTGATTTTATTTGAGAGAGTCAGGCAGCACCCAAACACTTTGGAGGCATGACTGAGGAGACAGTAACACCCAAGGGAAGGATGGAGGAAACAAATACTGGCTGCTGCAACCAAGGTACCCGCAACAGGGATGGGCAGCAGCCGGAGCAGGTCATATTGTGAGCACTGAATGTGCTCCATACACACCCCAGCACTGGTGCAACACCTCCTTGTGTTGCCCAGAGCCTGTCCCTGCTCGCACGTCCCTTTGTGCTGGTGCCAAGGACCCTGTCCCCATCCATCAGCGACAGTGAAGCCGCAGTCCAGCAGGACATGAGCACTGGAGCATCCCTGCAGCTCAGCTCAAGCCAGAGTGAGTTAAGAGCTCTGTGGGCAGTTTTTTCCGTACTGAGGTGGCTTAATAACTGCTAATTATTGCTGCAGTGTTGGGGTGCTTGACTGACCTGTTGGACAAGGCAATGTCATGATTCCTACTCAGAGGAGTGCTCCACATCATCACTGCTGCTGCTGATTTATTCCAGGCGTTGAAATCACAGCACTCCTCTGGTGATGCTTCTGCCGCGTGGTCCCTCGCCGGTGGTTTGATGGGGGGCAGAGGAGAGGGGTCTTTGATCAAACCCCCCTTGCTCCTTCCACCACCGGGATGCTGGCGGGATGCTGTGTGGTGTTAGTGAACAGGTGGGATCGGAGCTGAGCTATTCCGGTCACACCTCTCGGTCTAGCCGGGAGGCTCAGCAGTGGATCCAGCTCACTTAAGACTAGATTAGAGCGATTTTCCCCCCCGTTGCCTCACGGTGGGGCAGAGCCTGAACTCCACACCATCCCCAAATCACCGGGGGATTATTTTCCAAATGGGTTGTTTGTTCATCCCTTATCTGTTTTGCGCCATCTCTTTGCCACGAGGGAATAGAGATTTTTGTTTAAGAGCTGTTTGCAGTTTCAGACTGTTGCTTTTATGCCATTAATACGGAGAAAACCCAAATTACTACCCATGGAGCTGCATTTTCTCACTGGATTATTACTGAATGGCAAACAGGATGTCAGAGCAATGTGGCAGAGTGCTCCCCAGGGAGCAGCCGCCCACCCGAACCGGGGTCCCTTCCTGTCCCTGCTTCCAGCTCTGCCTGTTGTCCTGGATATTGCTCCAGCCTGGCACAGCCCCAAGACAAGGGGAGCACCTTGTTCACCCCCACAGCCCCTATTTGACTCCCTCCAGCAGAGATGCAAGGAGTCTGGGGAGTTTCTGGGTGTTGGGGGCAGATAAGCAGACAAAATGGAAAGCAGCTCATTCAGCCTGGAGAGGAGAAGGCTCCAGGGAGACCTTCCAGTGCTGAAAGGGGGCTACAGGAGAGACGGGGGGGGCTCTGGATCAGGGGTGGAGTGAGAGGACGAGGGGTAACAGTTTTAAGCTGGAAGAGGGGAGATGGAGATGAGATGTGAGGAAGAAATGTTTTCCTGTGCGGGGGGTGAGGCAGGGGTTTGCTGTGGATGCCCCATCCCTGGAGGGGTTCAAGGCCAGGCTGGATGAGGCTTTGGGCAACCTGGGCTAGTGGGAGGGGTCCCTGCCCATGGCAGGGGGTGGCACTGGGTGGGCTTTAATGTTACTTCCAACCCAAACCGTTCTGTGATTCTATGATTCTAAAATGGTTTGGTGCCCGGAGGGGAGAGAGGATTTGTGTCGGTGCTTGCTCACCGCAAAAAACCTGCTAAACTCCCCCTCCATAACCAGGGAGGATGACTCCAGAGGATGCAGGGCTGCTGTGCCGGGCACCTTGCCGCAAATTAGCCACACCCTTCCCTCTGCAAATCCATCTTCAGAGGATGCTGCTCCTCACATCCCCGCCTGTAAAACAGGGCTGCTCCTTCTTTACAGCCTCAGGGAAGGGAAAGGTTGGATGGGAGCTGGTGCTGAGCGCCGGCCGGGGCTGCTGAGCCCAGCCCTGAGGGGGCCAGGG
>NW_010135979.1:20002-22180 GCF_000699245.1 Pterocles gutturalis | reverse complement strand
CGGCAAAGCGCCTCAGCTTCCGCACGGCTCCGTGAATGCTGTCAGGCAGCGCAGCGGGTCGCTGAACCGATACGGGGAATTGTCATAATATTGATGGGGAGTTTGGCAAGTTAATTTTAAATCTGTCACTCCTTCCCCTCGCTGCTTCTCAGCCCTTAATAAACCGGCGTGGCGGCGGCGGGGCTCGCTGACAGCTCGGTGCCATCCCTGCTGGGGGGTGGCTTCGGGGAATGTCCCCACCCCTCCCCTGCGCCAGGGAGGGTGTGAGCTGCACCCCGTGTCTGCCCCGGCCGTGGGTGCGGTGCTGTGGGGGGATGGATGGGTGCTCATGGGCCAGCTCCGGCGAGGACATCCTGCCTCCCCCGCGGCATCTCAAATGTAATGTTTGTAACTAGTTGAATTAACACTATTGATTTTTTCATATTTTTTTCCCTCTCTTTGAAACCTCCAAGCACTGAAATTATAATTGTGCTGTTTATTATTCCTGTGCCGGTGAGCTCGGCGCCAGCCGGTACCCCAGCGCCTTGTTTACCTATTACCCTTCCTTCAGGCCGGGATAACGGATGGGTCTCTCTTCCAGTGGCTGCCTTCCATTTCATTCCTCTTTTTATTATTTGCTGCTGCAATTCTATTACCTGTTCACCACTCTGAAGCCTCAGACACACTCGGTGGAAGCAGTGATGCCTTTCCAAACCAGGCTAATGCCTCAGGCCCTGGTCCTCCGGAGTGGGTAGGGGGGTCAGCAGCAGCGGAGCAGCTCTGCAGGGCTGTTGTGGGATGTGGTGATGCTCCAAGCTCTGTCCCGCTCCCACCCAGCGATACTGCTTGCAGAGCAGAGATGTCCTGGGACCCACTTGTGGCCATACCATATGCAATGGCTTTGCAGCACCCAAAGAGCCCCATCTGAGCCTTTCTTCCTCTGAAAAAAATGAGTAGTTCTCCTCAATCCTTTTTTTTCCACCTCTCAACCTAGTGTCAGGGGCTTCCTGGCTGCATTCTTGAGTCCGTCCAGCCCTTCTCAGAGCCCACAACAGGTTGCACGTAGACACACACTGTGTATTTTGAGCACATCCTCGCTGGCCAGGCTAAGCATTGAGATTTGATCGATCCGGCGTATAAATAACGCAATTAGCACAGCCCCCCGTCAGTTAGGTCACTATTGTATCCTGCGTGCATCAGCCCTGCTCCTTTTCAAAGGATCCTTTCCTTAGCATCCCACCTCGAAGGAGAACAGATTGTGGGGCTTTGAGCTGGTATTTCCGACAGCCTGCCTTTGCACTGGGTTGGTAGCATTGTTTTATTCTTCCAGCAAAACAAAAGCAAGTCTAGTGCCAGCAGTATCCTAAAGGCAATGCAGGGGTCCAGGGTGGAAGAGATTTTTTTTTTAAATATGCTGATTCAGCTGTTAGTAATAGATGTATTTTAAGTACTAGAGGTTTTCAGACTTGTTCTGTGTCTGGTGTGGGTTGGATTTAAGGAGGGGGGCAGCGGATCCTGGGTGACCGTAGGCACCATCGTTGCAGCTGCCTCCTGCTCCTGCTGTTCTGGATGCGTCCCTGAGCTGCTCCGTTTTATTCCAGTCTGTGCAGGCAGGGGGATAACCTGGCATGGGGTCAGTCTCTGCTGTTTTCCCGTTGCCCACGAGAGCTCCCCTGTCTCCCAGCATGTGCCCGAGCCCTGTGGAGGGGGAGGAATGGCTATGGTGGAAGCTGCCACCACAGCCAGAGCCCAAACCCAATTGCACATCCCTGACTTGGGGCTTGGGCTCCTCCCCAACCCCTCCGGCGGTGCCAAGCAGTGTGTGAAGATGTGCTGCTGCTACAAAAAAAATAGGTGGGTGTTAAAAACCACAGCCAAACACTCCACTTTTATCATGAGGCTGAGGGAAAGCCAAGCAGCGTTCACCTCGGTCCATGCCCTTGGAGCCGTGCAAACCGATGAGCTCAAGCCCCAGAGATGGGCAGTGGGGGGGGAGTGCCAGTGTGGGACCCTGGGAGATGTGGGTGGCAGGGGTCTGTACCCCAAACCTGCTTTTGCAGACATGGGTGCAGTCCAGAGTGCAGACACTGCTGTTGGAGACGGTGCCAGCACCCACCGAAGCTGATGGAGAGCCACCCACAGGCTTGGGGACCAGCTGGAGGTGGCGGAGCTTTCCTTCTTCCCCCTCAGCAAGGGATG
>NW_010135979.1:12521-19949 GCF_000699245.1 Pterocles gutturalis | reverse complement strand
CCGGCAGTGCAGTTGTGTCTGTGCAGATGTTTGTATTCTCTGCAGCTGATGAAAATACTCATTATCTTGTTAGCTGCTGTGGCGGAGGAAGTTGCGATTTACATTTCCACAGCTAATCATGCAGCGCAAACGGAGCCCGTCACCCAGCAGCTCTAATTGGGCTGCAACCCAGCAGGGAGCCCTCCTCCTGCCCATCCCACCGCCAGTGCTGCCCAGCAGCGGGGACAGAGGGGGACAAGGGCCAGGGACGTGTGGTTGCACCGAGGAGGCGAGGAGGATGATGGGGTTTTGAGGAGCGGGAGGTGGAGGAAGGCAGCAGGGCTCGGGCTGCGGGCGTTAGTGGGTTGGCTGGAGCAGTGCTGGTCCCTGGGCTGGGTGGGAGCGGGCAGTGGGAGCCCAGCTTGGGAATGCTGCTGGGAAGGTTGTGCCTCCTAGCCCAGGGGCTGGGAGCATCTCCTGGGATGGGAGGTGAAGGGTTCAGGGGAATGCTTATGGGACACGGGCTCCTCCTGCAAGGAGCCTGCCCTGCTGCCATCATTCTGTGACCATCGGGGACACCCATGTCCCCCCACACAGCTGTCAGGGGGCTCAGAGAGGTGTTGGGGGTTCAGCCTGGTGACATCTTTGTCTCGAGTCCTGAGCATAAGGAAAGGATAAAGGTTTGAGAGAGGGGACATGGACCCACATAACAGAGAAGAGGGACAAGAGGTTGGTGTCGGGCACTTGCAGAACAGGAGCGGGGCTCTGCTCCCCTCCTGGGTTTGGCAGAGACACGGTGATCCGTGCTGTCCCCACCCTGTCACCGCTCCCTTCATGGTGCCCGGCACTGCCAAGCCTGCTTTTGCTTTCCGAGCTCCGAGGGCACCTGGGAGGTCCCCCCTTCCCCTGTGGGGTGGGGAGCAGTCCCTGAGACCTGCTGGCTGACCTGCTAGCCCTTCCCATCCCTGCCTTTTATGATCCTAATTATAGCTGGTGTTATTGCATAGTTAATCTGCATTATTAAGAGATGCAGTGGAGACTGGTTTTATAATAATAATAGCTCAGATTTATAGAGTACCTTTCACCCAAGGGGGTCCTTACTGGCTTTATAGCCTTGCAGTGGTCTACAGGCTTGCAGAGAGGAATTGCTTCTCCTTCCTTCCTCTTCCAAGATGGGGTGCAGCTACTTCTGGGCACAGGGGCTCTGCATTCACTTGGGACACATGAAAATAAGGGTTATGTTCAGTGGAAAAGAGAGTGAGGCAAGAGGGAGGGTTTGAGGCAGTGAATTGCAACCACCTGACTGCAGGCTGTGATAGAAGGGGGTTCCAGCATCCTGCAGGCACATCCTTGCTGGTCACCCCCTGCGAGCACGGGCAGGGGGTTTGTGCTGCTGGCACCACAGACCCTGCTCCAGCAGCACCTCCGGGGATGAGGCTGGCACCAGCCCATAACTGCTCTTCCTTGCTAGTGCCAGCGCTGGCTGATGGAGATTCCCCATCCAAGGCCTAAATCAGCTTGACATTGACGTAGCGATGTGGATCCTTGCTCCAGGCAATGCAGGCACGAGCAGGCACCAGCACAGGGATATCCGAGCACTCCGCAGCTCTGCCAGCTGTCGAGCTGTACCTGCTGCCCAGTTAGCAGCAGGGCTTGGATGTAATCCCTGCTGCAGCAGAAAATCTTGTCTTGTCTCTTTCCCATCCCAAGTGATCTCTCCAGAGATGGAGGATTTGCCCTTCTGTGTGTTGCAGTGTAACTCGTGACTGCGGAAATCTGAAAGCAAGTCCTAGGTTTGGGTTTAAGCCTTATCAGTAGAACCTGCCAGCCACCAAAGGTGGTGTAGAGCTATGCTGGGATCCCTCCCATCCCTGCCACATCCTACCTTTAGTGCACGTGGGATAACCCAGGAGATCTCCTAAATCTTCCACAGCACCCGGTTCCTAGGCAGTGTGACTGGGTGGGGATGCTGGAGCCACGGCTCAGTGCAGAGGAACGCAGGAGCAGGTGGTGGGGACCCAGTATCACCCACCCTCCTCCCTGTGCCCCAGCGATGCTCCCGTGCTGTCGTGCTCTCACCCTGCCCGGATCACAGCCAGCTGAGGAGGGATCTCCCATGGGCTGGTGACGTCAATACCAATTTTCTTGAGATGAAAGCGCTCGTGCAGGTTCATTTCTCCCCCAGCATGGGCCCCGGAACCCTGGTGCATGCAGAACAGCCTGTGTGCCTGCACCCCGGCTTTCTGGGGGACAGTGCCACTTGCCAGCCGTGCCCATACCTGCAGGCGAACATCTGGAAGGTGTGATGGCACTGCCACTTGTCATCAGGCAGCCACGCAGCCTGGGTGTGATGGCTCCAGAGCTGGGAGGAGGGCAGCAAAGCAGAAGGTGCTCCAAGGTGCCTCGCTGAGCGGGGTTTGGCTCCAGCACCTGCCTTGTCCTGGGGGCATGGCAAGGGGGGAGTTCGCTGCAGGTGTCGTCACCCCGCCTCGTGCATCGGTTCCTGGCTTCCGTAATTAACTTTGTGCACAGAAACGCAACTTCGCAGATGCGGTCGCAAATCTCAGCTAATTCACCATATGCTCTGGCTGCCTGACAGCATCGGGGAGCTGCCGCTTACGTACATGTCCCCAGGCACTGCCCTGCCCGGGTGCTGCCTTCACCTTTCCCTGCCCATCCCCAGTCCCTGGGGGACACCAAGCTCTGCACAGCAGCTTGCTGCAGGGCTGCTGTGATGGTCTGTACTGGTGGGTTTGCTGCTGGGAAGAGCTGGGGGCTGGCCGAGCATCCTGCGTGGGTACCCCGGGTGGGCTGCCTGGGTGCTGCAGCCCTGGCTGGTGGCTACTGGGCACCACTGGGGCTGCCCCAGGCTTGATGGAGCCCTGCATGGGGATGCTGGCGTATGCAGGCCTTGCGTGGAGGGGAAATGGGAGCATTAACTGCGTTGAAATGACTTTGTTGGAGTGCCAGCATATGAAATGTGTGGTGATATTGCAGCCCTGCCGCTGCCTGTGGCTGTTTTTCCTCCGCTTCTAATGACTAACAGAGAGAAGGCAAAACAATTTCTATTAGTTTCTCCCACGCCGCAGTGGGTTTCTTATTTTCCAAACCTCATTAGAGTTTGTAATACCATGGTGGTAGTCAAGAGCAGTCCGAATCACCCTGGGGGGAGAGAAGAACCGAAGAGATATGATGTGCAGCCCAGTATTACCACTGCTCCTGGCTCATTTCCAAGGCCCCTCCTGATTCCTGCCCAAACCCTTATGCCATATCTCCATCTTAAAGGTTAACGATGAAGCTTAGGAGAGGAAAAAAAAAAAGAAATTGCTTAAGATTCCAAATTGTTAAAAGAGAATGGATGTATGTTCTGAGCAGAGAGCTGGCTCTGCATTTACATTGCAAAGGCAAATATTATTTAAAAGGCAGTGCCTGCTCTTCCCAGGGCTTTGTAGCTGGGCTGTGGGTTTGCCTGGATGAGCTGCCGGTGCGAGGGGCTGTTAGTGTGCGGAGAGCCCCACGGCTTTGGGTTCCCTTGCCCAAATCCCATAGGAAATGGACACAAATCAGGCACCAGCCTCGCGCCGGTTCCTTGGGCAGTCCCAGCGTGCGGTCTTGGCTCCCCTGCAGTCAGTGGGAGTTTTGTTATTTGTTGCCTCGTTACAAATGATGCTCGTGAAAGCGCCAGCGTGGAGCTGCTTCAGCAACACTCGGGAAATGATTGCAAACAGCTCCCAAACAGCTCATATGAGAGGACTGCAGCCTTGGCTCAGCTCACCGCCAAAATAATCAGTTGGAGGAGGTGCCTGGGTTGCTCAGGTGTAGAAAAACCATCCCCATAGGGAAAAGGGCCCCAGATCGTCTCTCAGTGGGGACAGCCCGGTGAGTAGAAGCTCCATGAGCTGCTCCAGGAGGTTGGTCTGTCTGTCTTCACAGCTCTTCCCCATCCAAATCATTAAAGAGCTGAAAGTTGCTGAGCTTATGGAAGGCGACAAGGTCAGACCCTTTGCTGTCAGTGATGGTGAGGCTGATGGAGGGAGACACCGTGAAGAGCAGGTACATGGAACAGGACGGGGATCCTCCCGGCAGACACTGAGCAGCGCCAGCCCTTTGAAAATGGGTGGACTTCTCATCAGCTGCGTCGGCTGTTGGGTGATTCCCTGACCTTCCCATGGAGGAAGGGTGGCATGCAGCTCAGACATGTCCTCCTGGCCCTGCCACTGGGCTGCAGGCTCAGGACGAGGCTGCTGAGGCCAAAACCCGTCCGTCTGTGGGCAGTGGTGGAGCCATGGTGCATCTCGCCAGTGAGATCTGCCAAATGCTTAAGGCAGAGCTGTGCAGGGAGAGAGGTTTTGGCTACTTGCTTCTCCCCTGTGCAAGGAGAAGTGGAGCAGAGAGGTGTGTCTGGAAGGACTTGTTTTGGGTAACATCACACACCTAAGTGACATCATGCACCTAAGCGATGTGATGCACCAATGTGACGTGACTCAAGCAGGGTACTAGTAAGGAGATGGCAACTTAAAGATGGAACGTGTTGGGTCAAACATATGCTTGTATTTCATCAGCTTCCTGCTGCTTGACATTGATGTGAGCAGTCCATCAAATGAGGTCTCTGGCAGTCAATGCAAAGAGCTTGGGTCCTGCTGTCAGAAGGGCCAGTGGTGGTGGACTCCAGTGTTTTGGGCTCTGGTCCTGATGTAGCTTGGAGATGTCATCAGGGCTGGAGCATTAATGACGGCAGCTTCTGCACCTCCGTGTGTCTCCTAGCTCACATGCATTCATCTCCCGAGGGATTTGCTCTCTGTGATTGTTGGCTTCCAGCACCAAGTTGTGCCAGAGTTACAGGCAAACAAGAGACAGGTTGTCACTCTCTTCCCTTTTGCCAGCTGGGGATGTGTCAGCTTTTTGTCCTCACCCTCTCACTCAAAAAACATATTTTTTTTTTACTTTTCTTGAAATTTCTTGCAGAAAATCACCTTTAAGCTTAGGTTAAGCATGGGAAACTTCAATCCCAAAGGGAATAATCCATCTATTCACAGAAGGGTCTGAAAACTAGAGCTTTGCATGGGATTCTTCTTGCAGCCCCGACTCTGTAATTAAGGCATAAATCCAGCTTTGCGAGCCTGCGTGCTGCCTGCTGCACAGGTGCCAGGCGTTGCTGTGGGAACCCTAACTTCCCAAATTTGTTTGTCCTTGGTGCTCCACCTGAGCTGCGTTGCTTCTGCTGGCCAGAGCCACGTGCTTGTGGTGGACCTCCTTCTGCAGCACGTCTCCTCTCTGGGGCTCGCCGGGGTGCGGCAGGGAGATCTCTGCTCCTATTGCTCTCAGCTTCTCCATCTCCCCATCTCAAAGCAGATCCCTGTGTGTTTCCTTTGGAAATGGCTTCACGAGAGGATGCGCTTTTTCTCCATGATGGTGAACATCATGGTTGCCATCAGTACAATGGTGGTGGGCTCGGCTGGGCAGGTTTCCCCAAGTGCTCAGTTGTGTCACCAGGAGGGAGGAGACCTTTAGCATTTGGGGGATATTTGGAGATGATTTGTTGGAAAATCTCTACATTTGTAGGAAAATCCCCCGGAGGTGTTCAAGGCCAGGCTGGATGAGGCTTTGAGCAACCTGGTCTAGTGGGAGGTGTCCCTGCCCATGGCAGGGGACTGGAACTAGATGGTCTTTAAGGTCCCTTCCAACCCAAACCATTCTGTGATTCCGGGATTCTATGAAAATCAGGTTGGAGTGGTCCAGTGTTGGCAGACCATGATGCTGATGGGCATGGGCATGCAGCTCCTAGGGGGTCCTGCTGCTGACCTGGGCTTGGGCACAAGCAGTGCAGAGAGTTGAGTTATTGGTTCAACAAATGAACTAAAACACCAGCAGTGGTCAGCTTTGGATCACCATGAAATGAGTCTGATGTTCTGGTGCAGTGATGAAGAACAGGAAGGCAGTCGCAGTCTCCGTTGAGACTTGTTCGCTCCTGGGATGTGCCGGAGCCCCTGCGAGGCACAGGGGTGGTGGCAGCACAGTGATGGCAACTGTTTGTCTTCACCTATTTTGTACTTAAGAAAAAACAACAACCAAAAAAAAATCCCTGCTGAGGGTAGCACTGGGTTCAAGCGGAGCTGACAAGTAGCAATGGATCAACGGGATTCCTGTTTTATGGGGAATAAACTATTCCCTGGGGAGGAATCCCCTTCCCCGCCTCTGCCACTCCTGGGGAGCCCCGCTGCTCCCACCGCCCGCATCCTGTCCGGCTGTCATTGCTGTCCCTGGCTGTAAAGTCCCATATCCAGATGTCATTGCTGGTTGTCCCCATTGTCGTGCCATAGTTGGGGTCTCACTTGGGCACTGGTGTGGTTTGCAGCTCCCACTCCCAGCCATGTCCCTGATAACCGCCGCTGCCCTTTGCCCGGTTTCATGGGTTTCATTGTCCCCTCCTGTGATTTGGTGTCCCCAGACTGGCCGCAATGAGGGAAGAGGAGCCCCAGCGGTAACACCACGGCCATGCTTTCTATTAGTATTCTAATGCCAGGATCAAAGAGCTTCTGAGACGGAGCCCACAGCTTTGGCTGAGCCTCTTCCACCAACTCCCTGTTACAGAGCAGGTGCCTCGCCCCCACACACCCCCAGCCCTGCGGGAGAGGGGGGGTGAGGGCACAGGGGGGTCCCAGTCACTCCCAGCCCCTCCGAGGCTTTCGGGGCAGGTTTGGGGGCTCGCTCTTGGCACAGGAAGGGGATGGTGCTGAGCACTGTGCTCATAGGCACATCGCAGTGGCCCCGAGGAGCAGGGTGTGTGCCCGCTTTACCTCCCCGAAACACCGAAACACCGCAATTTAAATACTAATTCTCCCTGAAGCGAGGGGGGAAGGCAGGTATTGAATATCGTCAGGCTGGTTATTGCTGGCGCTGAAGTGGGGCACGCTGGGGACGTGGCGGGGAGGGACAGGCGGTGTGGGGACAGGTCCCACCCGCAGCATCGGGGCTGATGGAGGGACGGGGGCGATGGCTGTGGCTTCGGGGGGCTCAGGCCCCTGGGTTGGGGCTCTCCTCTCTCCCCGCAGCCCCATCCCACCATGCACCATTGCAAACGGTGGTTAGGGCTGAACGGCGGGGAGCTGGAGGGGGCTCCAGGGCCTGGAGAAACCTGACTGGCCTCTCCTTTTTTTACCCAGGCATCACTAAAATTAATGACCAGTAAATCTGGAGTAAGTAGCTGCTGCTTCAGAGGGTTTGCATTAAGCCTGAGGTCACGGAGACACGTGGGGGAGATTTACGGCATGCTTACCTTCTCCAAAGTGTTTGTGGAAGCAGGGCACCCTCTGGTCTGTCTCCCAGTGACTCTAGATCAATGTCGTTGTGGTGATGACAAGCCCAAAAGCAGCTTTTTCTGAACGTCCCCGTGTCAGATGCAGGGTGGGCTCTTGTGAGCTGGCACCCACCGCAGAGGGAAGGTTCCTC
>NW_010135979.1:10535-12511 GCF_000699245.1 Pterocles gutturalis | reverse complement strand
AGGTCAAAAAAAAAAAAAAAGGTCAAAAGATGTCACTAAATAACCTCAAATCCATCTTGTTCTCCCTAATCCATTGCAGGAGAGAAAGAAGTAAGATGAATATATTCTTCTTGCCAGAGAAGGGGTCTCAGACTTGCACAGCAGCAAGCACAGTCCTCGCACAGGCACTTTGCTGAACATAAGCACGCTGGATGATAATGTGATTAACATTTGTAGCTGTGCCGGCTCAGATAAGGGTAATTAAATCTCACGCTTCAGGGCATCAGCTAATCACTTGCAGGGTCATTTTATATATTTTTATTATCTATTTATTTATTTATTTATTTTACCCCTTCATGAATATATTTGCCCAGTTGCTGCGATGGGGGGTGTGCGTCCGCTGGCAGTGGCGAGTGGAGGCAGGAATCCCCACGGCAGCTGATGCTGGGATTTGCAGCGGGTGTCACGCGGAAGCAAGGAGGGTCTGTGAAAGGCCGTGTCCTTCGGGAGCAAAGTGCAAAGGGAGGAAGACACAGCTGGCTGAGCTGAGGAGGAGAAGCTGCTCCTTCATCCAATGGTGCTGCTAACAGGAAAATGAAATGAATGGGAATCACCAGCTCATCGTTCACTACCACGGGCCAAAATCCCATTGTGAGCTTGGCCCAGGCTTTCAGCAAGGGAACAAGGTGCCCAGGGCTCAGCAGAATCCTGCTGTGAACCAGGACCCCCAACTGTGGACCCATCCAGGAGGACCATGGCACTCCGGCTGCTCCGCCTCAGGCTCTCCCGCTCCCCCAAAACCCCCGTTTTGCTCAGGGATGCTGTGGGATGCTGGTCCTTCTTGGATGCTTCCCATCAGCGGTGCGAGACGGTAGCAGCCCTGTAGAGCACAGCACTGCAGCCCTGTGCTGCACCGCCCCATGGATGTGCTGCATGACCTTGGGTGTGTTATTTAAGGTCAGATTCCTTGCAAACCTCTCTAGTTTGTGGATCTGGTTTCAGAAGGATGGGAGGACACTGGCACAGTGGGCTCTTGCTGCCTGAGCCCTCCTCCTGCTACCTGAGCAGCCACTAATTGCCGTTACCCCTCCAGCACCCCAGATGGAGGGAGCTGCTGGCTGTTCCTGTGTCACCCGAGGCAATGGGTGGATTTTATGACTCAGCCAAGGTTACATGACAACGTGTCCATCAAAGCCAGGATTTTGAATTCAGTTTAATCCAAGAAACTGCCTTCCTCCTCAGCCCACCCTGCCAGTACGAGAGCTCAGCAAAGCCTTTGGCCGTTCCTCCCCGCCCCCCCCTGCCAGTACGAGAGCTCAGCAAAGCCTTTGGCCGTTTGACCTTTCCCAGCATCGAGACTCATTTATCTGGAAGTCAGCTCCCTCCCGAGGCAGGGACGTACTCGGGGTTGGATACTACTGGAGACTGGGGCTGCGAGGGAGAAATGGCGTTTCCTTGCATAATGCCTCGGTATCTGCAAAATGCCCCAAGAGACGTGTGCCTCCCTTCCAGGAGAGCGCTGCAGGTCAGCAGGGGATTCAGTGTGCATCGTGCTGGAGAGAGCAGCGTCCTCGCTGCTGCTGCAGGTCCCAGGCATCTGCTCCAGGAGTGCTGGGGAGATGCTGGGGGGCATATCAAGAGATGGAGGAGGATGTTGTGGGGCTAGGAGGAGCTGGGAGCAGGCAGGTTTGGTTGGGCTCTCTCCTGATCCTATTGGAATAAACCTGGCTCCATGGCTGGTAGGAACCGCGAGGTCATGGAGGTGCTGCCATGCCTCTTGGAAATGGCACACACCCAACCTGGGGACCCCACGTGTGGCCCTGCACCCGTGCGGAGGTGCCGGTGGCTTGGCCGCACCCTAGGTGAGGCACGCGTGGTGGCACATGCACAGGGATGCTGTCACATCCCTCCCCTCACCTGTGTCCCTGTCCTTCACACAGAGCCCGAGGGCTTTGATCAGAGCTTCCAGAGAGCACAAAAACCTGGCAGAGGCTCTT
>NW_010135979.1:8507-10058 GCF_000699245.1 Pterocles gutturalis | reverse complement strand
TGGATGAGGCTTTGGGCAACCTGGGCTAGTGGGAGGTGTCCCTGCCCATGGCAGAGGGTGGGACTGGATGAGGTTTAAGGTCCCTTCCAACCCAAACCATTCTGGGATTCTATGAAAAATGCACCATCAAACTGTTCCTGGAGACCCGCCTGGTGCCGCTGCTCCCTCCCATTGCAGGAGCGGGCTGTGGGCACGCGCCGGTGTGTACACCCGTCTTGATTCACGCACGCCCCTTGTTTGTCCTCGACCTTTCAGCTGCCGAGCAGGTAAAGCAAACAGCGTTACAGCAAGTGGCACTGCAGAGCGCGGCTTCTCGCTAAATACC
This sequence comes from Pterocles gutturalis, assembly GCF_000699245.1. Taxonomy (NCBI): domain Eukaryota; kingdom Metazoa; phylum Chordata; class Aves; order Pterocliformes; family Pteroclidae; genus Pterocles; species Pterocles gutturalis. The sequence goes on along the minus strand of NW_010135979.1, from coordinate 9,733 downwards.
TTTTGTACAGGCGTCGGCGCTGAGCAGCCGCTGCACTCAAGTCCCCTCGCACTGGTGTGTGTCTGCTCCAGCTTCTCCCTCCTCACCTGCCCGTGCACGGACCACCAGCCCCGGGGCTGTCCTGCCACCCGGCTGAGCTGGGCTTGTGCCTGGGGACGCGGATGATGTGCAGGCTGGTGGCATGGGCGGGTGTCAGTGAGATGGTCCAAGTGGGTTTCATGGGGTAAGGAGAAGACGCTGCTTCTTGGTATCTTCTCTGCCCCATCCTCTGGTGCAGGGTTAGTGCAGGCTGCCACGCTGCGTGTTTCTGTCCCCCATGGCTGAGCTCTTCTGGCACTGCCAGGTCTGTCCCCTTGTGTGGAGCAGTGGAAGGTGCCACCAGCCAGTGTCACTGTCCTCCTGGGCATCCCCTCCCGGTCCTCTCAGAGGGGAGATGTGGATCTGGACTGCACCACCCGCCTGGTCCTTGTGCTCACCCCTGGGTTCAGGGTGACCCATGGGGAGGAGACGGTCCCCATGCCCCGAGGCAGCAGACGGGCTCAGCGCAGCTGCATCCTGCGTTCCCAGTGCAGCATCGCGCCTCCCCGGGGTGCTGGGATTTGGCAGCGCTGATGCTTTTCTCCCTTTTCTGCTGAGGCAAAGCAGCAGAGACACCGACATGCTCCTTCCTCTGTTTCTTACTGACTCACCTAATTTTGCAGCCCCTGCTTCTCGCCACCCACGCAGCTCCCAGCCCCGGCAGTTCCCCGTCCGCATTGCTCAGACAGCGAAGGGCTCAGAACAGCCAAGCACCAGCAGCCACGGGGATCCCGAGCCTGGTGTGATCAATGGGAGATTTGTGAGCGGATGTGTGAGCAAGACGCTTTTCCCTCAGACAAATAAACCCCTTTACCTCCAGCAGTGCCTGAGAGGCTCCTGAGATGCAATCAGGTGCCGGCAGCTTTGAGGCAGGGGGGTGCAGCATGGAGGCAGTGCTGCCTGCACGGCCGCGCTCGGCCCCACGTGTGGGTCCCCTCCTGCAGCTGCTCATCCCATTACTCCTCATCCTTGGGGCCAGGAGCATCCCCAGGCTGGTTTCACGGGTTTAAAGCCTCCTGCTCACCACCAGTATGGGTTGCACCAGCCGTATCCTGCCCTGGGAGCAGCTGGGGGGCCCCGGGGAAGCGCTCCCCCAGCCCAGTATCTTGCTTCAGCCGGACCCTTGGAGGGGGCCAAGGCTGCCCCAC
>NW_010135979.1:8075-8371 GCF_000699245.1 Pterocles gutturalis | reverse complement strand
GGGCTCCCCCAGCTCCTGGGGCTGACCTGATTTTGCAGGAACCTCCCTTTTTTCTTCTCTGCTGCCCTTTTATTTCTGCACCCGGAGGACACAGAGCCTCCTGGCCTATATTTTGGCTCTAAGATCAATATTTAAAATCCCCCCTCCTGTTTCCTTTGCGCAGGCGTGAGGCATTTCGCTTGCCAGGGGAGGCTCGTCTTCCAGAGACCTGTCTGTTCACCATTTCAAATAATTTCCCTGGTCTCGTTGTTCTAGAAACAATTCATTAGGGGCCCATTATACAATGTTAGACCTGC
>NW_010135979.1:4214-7998 GCF_000699245.1 Pterocles gutturalis | reverse complement strand
TTTTTTTTTTTGGTGTCTGTTTCTAAATGTACCTTTTCCTCTGTTTGGAGAGCCAGTCATCTGGGCCAAAGCCATGGGGACAATGATGCTGCCTAGGATGGCTTGGTCTGGTGCTTGCTCATGGTCCCGTTCTGGGAAGATGCTGCAGACAGTGGAAAAGGGCAGTTAGCAGCAGCCGTTCCTCTCTCCTCGCTGCTGTCTGCCCCCTCCCCAGTGGCACACTTTGAAAATCTGGATCAAAACCAGTGGCCGGGTCCCCAGGCTGAGCGCGGTCCCATTCCGCCACAGAGCTTCCAGAGCCACAGTCCCCAGGGACCTCATTAAGCATCCCCTCAGAGGGAGGGAGCCACGGCGGGTGCAGCAGGGGCTGCAAACCTCATCCCATGTTGGGTCCCCTGCTCGGAGGAGATGTCCCTCGCCCTCCCTCGCCATCCATCCCCGTGCTGCTGGGGCGGCTCAGCCCCCCTGCCTGGCTGTGGCCTGCATCGTTGCTTTGCAGTTGTTTTTTTTCCCTTTGCAGGGAGAATAACTTCATCAAGGACTTCCCACAGCTGGCCGATGGCCTGATGGTGATCCCGCTGCCAGTGGAGGAGCAGTGCCGCGGCGTCCTCTCGGAGCCCCTGCCCGACCTCCGGCTCCTCACCGGTACGAGCTGTCCCGGGCTCAGGACAAGAGCAAGCACCCCCTTTTCCCACCCTGCATCCCAGCGTGGTCCGAGGGGCATCACCACCCCCGGTGTCCCTCATGTCATCCTTATGCATCCCTGGGGCAGGAATAGTGTCAGGGATGTGCAAGTTGTCCCCAGCATCCCCGTCCCCACCAGCTCTGGGCAGTCACAGCCATCACAATGCTGGTCCTGCCAGCAGCCCAGGGACCCCACGGTGTGACCGCCGGAGGAGGTGACCATCCCTGCCACCGTCCCGTTTCTCGCCCCTGCGGCGGGTAGCAAAGTGAGCACTCAGTGTGAGCGTGGAGCATTTGGTGGGTTGGCAGGGGCTGAGTGCTGGCTCTTCCTTTGCAGGGGACATCAAGTACGACGAGGCGATGGGCTACCCCATGGTGCAGCACTGGCGGGTCAGGAGCAACCTCTACAGGGTGAAGCTCAGCTCCATCACCCTCTCGGCAGGTGAGGGTCTCTAATAGCGGGGAAATACATTTCTGCATGGGCGGATGGTCTTCTGCCCCAAGGCACAGTCATGGCGAGCATCTCACCAGCATTTCCCACCCCTAGGCTCTGCTCGGGCAGTTACTCCCATTCCCAGCACCGGAGCAGAGGCAGGCAGAGATTTACTTCCCTTTTACAGGGGGGAAACTGAGGCAGGGAGCTTGTGCAGCACAAACCAAGAGCTGGGGTCAGAGCCAGGAGCAAGTTCATAAGGGACACTGTGGGGGGGATTTGCATGAGGGTGGCTGTGTACACATGTATGTACAAAAAAGCAGTAAGTTCTTGAAAAAATGTGGTTTCAAAAGGACCCAAAGTGCTCGTAAATGTGGGTCATACAAAGCAGGGAGTCACAGATGAAGAAGGGGTGGGCAGGAGGATTCTGGAAACGTCAAAACATTTCAATTCCTTGTTTTTCTAGCTGCACATTTTGTTTTAGAAATGCTGAAACATTCTGTTTCAACCTGAAATGTTTTGCATTTTCATTGCAAAACAGCAGTTTTTATTTAAAAATCAACCTGTTTTTAAATGGGGAAAGGAAAAAAAAAAAGATTTAGGGCAGACAGGCTGCACAGCCCTGGAACAAAATAACCTGCTCAGAGCTGAACAAAATATTTGGATTCAGCTCAGAATGAATTCTTTTAGCTTTTTTATTAAACCAGCCTTCTCCTTCAATAAACCAACCAGCCAGCCAGACAGAGAACCTCCTTTTGGTGACAGTTATGACGTATTTTCTTGCAGTATGTTTTCAGTTCCAGCACTGAACCAAAATAATGATATCTTCCAGCTCTAAGTGATGCCAAGGCACTGCATAGTCAGCAATGCCTCCACGATATTTCATCTCATAGAGCCCCGAGGGTCCGTGTCCTTGTCCCACGCCAGCAGTCCCCTCTGGCTGCACAGGCAGATGCTGCTCAAGAGATGCCCCGACCCTCACGCAGATGGGTTCCTCTGGGCTGTCTCCAGCTTTCCTAAAAATAGTTATTGGTAATGAGAGGTATTGACACCGGGAATGGTCTGCAGTGCAACCTGTAATAAATGACACCAGGAGAACATCTCGGGTTATGGTCACTGCAGAGGGCAAGCGCATCCTTTGGGGAGAGCGGTGGGGATGTCCCAGCAGCCTGGAGCTTGCGGGGGGCTGTTTGTGTCTCTGTGTGTGCACACACGTGTGTTCACATGCACGTCCCTGTGAAATGATTTCAGAAATCTCTTGGGGAGAGGAATTACAGAAGGATGCCAGAGCTGCAGCCCAGGTAGAGAGCAGGTTGTGCAGTCCAAAGGATCATGTAGACCGTGGAGGGAAGAGTGGAGGAATTGCGCTTTGTACCTCTGCAGGGACTTGTGTCTCGAGCAGGGGGTCTTCTGGGCCCCATTCCCCTGGGTGGGGGCTGGCAGCCCTGCCCAGTGACCCACTGATCCCCTGCCTCCATCCCACAGGCTTTGCAAACATCCTGAAGATCCTGAGCAAGGACAGCAGTCGGGAGGAGCTGCTCTCCTTCATCCAGCAGTTTGGCTCGCACTACATCGCCGAGGCACTGTACGGCTCCGAGTTCAGCTGCACCATCCACTTCCCCAGCAAGAAGGTCCAGCAGCAGCTCTGGCTCCAGTACCAGAAAGGTGAGGAGCGCGGTGGGAACGGGCAGGGGCACAACTCCGGGGAGACCTTCCAGCAGCTTCCAGTGCTGAAAGGGGGCTACAGGAGAGATGGAGGGGCTCTGGATCAGAGTGGGGAGTGAGGGGACGAGGGGGAACGGTTTTAAGCTGAAAGAGGGGAGGTTCAGATGAGATATTAGGAGGAAGTTTTTTCCTGTGCGGGTGGTGAGGCAGTGGCCCAGGTTGCCCAGAGAAGCTGTGGATGCCCCATCCCTGGAGGGGTTCAAGGCCAGGCTGGATGAGGCTTTGGGCAACCTGGGCTAGTGTGAGCTGTCCCTACCCATGGCAGGGGGGTGTAACCCGATGATCTTTAAGGTCCCTTCCAACCCAAACCATCCTGTGATTCTATGATTCCTGCTCCACCCTTCCCTGGGGTGACCTATTTCACCATCTGCCCCCAGTCCCGCTGCGGTGGTCCCCACGTGCCAGGGGTGCTCAGGGTCGGGTGATGGAGATGTGACATAATTGAGCTGTCTCAGAATGGTTTCATTTTATTGCTTGTGACAATGACGGTCTTTAAGGAAGTGTATTAAATCAATAGCAGACTCATTGTGCTCCACCATAAATAACGAGACACATCATTAAACAGGGCAATAAACTTCAGGACTTTGAAGTAATACAATTAGGTTATGTTTATAAAAAGTCCCCTGTCGCCGTAGCCTTCCATTTGCCAATTCATCTCTCCTCCAGGATCCTGGGGGATATTCCCTGGGTCTGATATTGTTCCATTGAAAAAACATCTGTGGTGTTTCCTAGGGCCGTTGTAGATGGTAACCAAGGTCGTACTTGCGTCCTGCCCCGCGGGTGCTGCTGCGAGCAGCCTCGTTCTGTGCAGAGGTGCGCTCCCGCCCGCCGTCTCCCTCCCTTTCCGCTCATGTTTTTCCTCTCTCTTCCCAGTGCAGCTCATGCTGTAAGCGTATTTATAACACCCTGTGCTCGTTTGTTTGGGTTTTAAGCAGTGACAAA
>NW_010135979.1:3225-4176 GCF_000699245.1 Pterocles gutturalis | reverse complement strand
TGTGTTGTTTCCATACTGGCAGTGTTATCAATCCCTCGGGCCTGCCCCCTGCAATCCCCGGGCACACATGTTGATGGGGAGCAGACCCGGTGTGGCTCCACGGCCCCAGTGCCATCACCGCAGGCGCGGGTTTCTCTGGAGATGCCGGGAGGGAATGAGAGGCGGATGCTGCAGTCTGAGCCCAGTGCGAGCATCGCCGCAGGTTCACGGTGCTGGGGCTGGAGGGGAGATGAATGAATGGTGGCAACCCTCGATCAGTGGTGAAATATCTCCCGTTCTGAGCCCCCACCTTCTCCCCGGCTGGGGGCCGCGGTGGTTCCTGAGACTCAGCCCCCAAGCCTGGCGGTGGCACAGGGCTGAAGATGAGCAGTGCCTCGCTGATGGAATAATTCCCTTTTTAGTCCATGGTATGCAGCTGGCCAAGGGGGGATCCCTCGCTCCCCACACCCCTGGAGCCGTGCCGGCCCCGTGCCGCTTGCAGGGCTGTCCTGGCAGGCTGGGGACAATGGGCATCCTTCCCCACCGCCTGCTGAGCACCAAAGCACTTGTGGGACCCCAGGGATCCTCGGGGACTTTGCATGAAATGCCTGGAGATCAGCGTTTGATTTGTGGCCATGCAGCGTGTGGGTACCAGGGGCTGGCTCCGACCTCAGTTCTCCGTGCGTGGCTCCGTCCATAGCATGGGGCTTCGGCAGCGGGGGGGTTGGAGAGGCTGAACTTTGGGGCCACCAGTACTGCAGAGGGGACAAGTTTTGTACTTAGCTTTGATGGCCAGAAAATGCTCTTGGAAGGACATTGAGGATGTTCAGGGCTCCTGACAATACCAGAAGAAATCGCAGAGAGGATGTCACGGGAAATGCAGGGCTCTCTCCTAACCCCAGTTAGCACAAAGAAAGAGTTTGCTGGTTATGGTAGATGGATTTTATTCCCAGCTCCTCCACTGATTTATCA
>NW_010135979.1:0-3164 GCF_000699245.1 Pterocles gutturalis | reverse complement strand
CCGTCTCCAGTCGGAAACAGCTCTGGCCTGCCGGGCTCCCCGCTGCTCGCCAGCCCATTTCCGAACTGCTCCGAGAGCGCACATATGCATCATCTCTCATAAATCCAAAAGCGAGGCCAGGATAACAGTAATTTGTTAGTGAATAAAGCAGGTCAGAAAAGGAGGGGGAGAGGAAAGTCTGGCGCTAATTGGAACAGCACCAAATATGATAAAAACGCACGTTGTGGCGTGTTTGCAGCATCGCACAAAATTATTGTAATATTTTAATCAACTTCATAAATCAATCGGCAGGCCTCAGGAGGAGGCCTCTGCCAATAAAGCACACAATCTGAGCATCCAGCCCTAATTGAAAACATGGTTTCGAAGAGGAGACCGCGCCGCTGGCGGCCGCACTCCTTGTAAAGCGTCGGGCCAGGCGCTGGCTCACGGCCGAGGCTGGAGCCGCCCGACCCGCGGCCGCCCCCCCCGCCACAGCAACCCCTGACGTGGGCCGGTGTCTGCAGAGCGCTTCCTTCAGCCAGACGGAAGAGAAAGGGATCCAGCACTCACCAGGGACAGCAAAAAGTTGGTGCCTTCTTGCTGCCTGGACCCCCTGCGCACGCCAGCGTTGGCAGCTGCTCTGTCTCTAGAAATGGAAAAAGTTCCCCTTCCTCCGGCCAGCAGATAAGGTGTGTGCTGGGGGGGAGGTGGGGGAGCCTCCCACCCTTGTTCCTGAGGATTTGCAGGATTGAATCCTGCAAACGAGAGAGCCAGGGAGGCACAGCTGCTCCTTCCAAGGACAGACATGGAAACATCCCCCAAGCTCCCCTCCTAGGAACCACGTTAGCCCACGAGCAAACCAAACCAAACCACCCCAAACCCCAATTTTATGTCATGCAGAGTGATTAAAATCCCATTTTTTGGGCTGCCTGCTCTGGTGCTGTGCAGCCAAGTGATGCTTTAACTCTTCGGAGTGGCCTCTGAGCAGGGACCCGGAGATCGACCTGGCCATTGATCTGTGCCACGGGAGCCAGCATCAGTGTTGTCCCGTGTCACAGCCAGCATTTAATGCTGACGGCACCTCATTAAGTTTCTATCAATAGTGTGAGCATCTTCGTTTGGAAGCTGGGACAAACACGACCCCCCGACCACCTCCTCTTGTGTGTAAGGATGCGCTGGGTCTGGCTGGCATGGAGCGGATTCGGCGCAGCCCCTGTGGTGCTGAGCTTTGGATTTGTCACTAAACCAGTGTTGGTAACACCCCGGCGTGCTGGCTGCTGCTGAGCCGTGCTTGCACAGCGGCCGGGCGTCCTCTCTGTCCCCGCAGCAAGGAGGCTGGGAGGGGACACAGCCAGGACAGCTGACCCAAATGGGTTATTCCACACCGTATAATGCCGTGCTCAGCAGTAACACTGACAGAGTTAGATATAGATAGATAACAGATAGAGGTTGGGGGTCACCCCACCACAAAGAGACTCACAAAACATACAGGAGGAGGGAGAGTGATGCCTCCACCCAGCAAACCCACCTGCTGGGGACCGCTTCAGTCCCTGCTGGAGGTTTCTCAGAGACCTGGTTGCTCTAGACCTGGTTGCTCTGCGGCCCCTCAGTCCGGCTGGATGAGGAGGAGGAAGAGGAGGAGGAGAGCTTGGTTAGGGAAAGGGAAGAGCTGCTCTAACAGCAACATCTGCCAGCCCCGGCGGGATTTCCCCCAGAGCTGTTCTAATTTGCTCGTTCCCACCGCGACACACAAAATGCAGAACAAATGTCGGCAAGTGCGCCGGCACTTAGAGCAAATGGAGCCGTTATCAGCGGGAACACGGAGGGTCTCCTCTTGTCAAGCGTTTGAGTGGCAACTCTTTTCCTTCACGCAGCGCACACCTCAGCGTGGGAGACTTCCCAGCTGGGAAAAGCTGGAAAAAGAACCAGCGTGGCGGTGGGGTGCTGCTGCGGAGGAGTGGGTGGGCTGGTGGGACCCCCGCCCCAGCCCAGCCACCAAGGACCTGGGTTTTTGGGGGGGTGGGGAGCAGGCTGGCGTATGAGGGTGGGGAGATTCTGGGGGTTTCACCGCCCAGCCGTTGGCTTGCAGTGGTGCTTTACATCTGCAGTGAGTGGCATGTTTGGTTTTCTTGCACCTCCTGTGATCTCTAGGTAGAGTTTCCGTGGCTGAGGTCACCTGGCTGCGTTGGGCTCTCAGCAAGCTGAGCTTTGGCAGCGGCTGCTACGGGCGTGAAAGATGTTCCCTCTGGGTAGCAGATCGTTTATTAGGACGGCCCACGGAGGGGCTGTGCTCTGGCAGGTCCTGACACGTTCCCAAAGGCTTTCTGCCCACCGCCCTCCCCAGCACTTGCTTCTCTGCTCTCAAACCATATGTCGTTGGTTATATTTACCTTTCAGAGGTTACGGTTTTTGTGCTTTCTTGTGAACTCAGCAGTAGAGACAAAAGATCTTCATAAAATCCATGCCACTTGAAGCTTAAGTAGCTAAAACAGCAGTTGGTGTTCTTCCGAGTAGGGTCTGTGGATCTCTTTTGTCCTCTCAAGGTCTCATTCATCTCCCTGCAGGTCTGGTTCTGCTGTAACACAATTAAGACTGAACTAGTCCACAGGAACCTTTTGTTTTCGTTTCCTAGACACAATCAGGTGCATTAAGAAAGCTGTAAGCTCTGTTAGAGAACGGCTTTCCCTTAGACCTGCTTGGTCAGAAATAAAGCGTGTAGAATTTCCCTGTCCTTGAGATCTACAAACAACCACTCTGTTACCTTTGCAATACTCTTGCTTGCGGTTTATGTCGTTATATTTATTTCAAAACCTCAGATTTTGACATTTTGTTTGGAGGAGGAAAAAACAATCTAGCTGGTTGCCGTGAAATTTAGTTTGGAGTCAAATATGTGCTGTGACTCAGGCTGCTGAATGACCTTCCGCCCTGCTCATTGTAATCCAGAATTGCCAGGCAAGGAGAGTAATTAGTTGTGCAAAATGAAATAACTTGAAATCCTTGCATTGAGCAATGACCCAGAAAAAATCACTTAAGTTATACAATAGAAAAGACTGGAAGCATCGAGCTTTATTTTCACTTTGGTAGCTCTGCCCCCTTTGATTAAGAAACAAGCTCCCCCCTCCTCCCTTTAGAAAGCCCGGCTGTCGGGTGCCGCCCAGAACAAATGTTCACGGCACCCTTCCTCT
>NW_010135978.1:0-20863 GCF_000699245.1 Pterocles gutturalis | reverse complement strand
TACAGCGGAACAGTTCCACAGACCTACTAGCGTAGTAAGCGGCTTTCCGTCTGTTTACGTCGCGTTTGAACGCGGAGTTGTGTGCATGACGGAAAAGGCGGGGGTCCTCCTTTGTTTTTGTCCGTGTCTCTCTGTGTGTGTGTGTGCGTGTTTCTCTGTGCGTGTGTAGCCGCGCTCCGGCGAGCGCAGGAGCCAGCCCCGAGCGGTGCCGCTCCGTCCCGTTCGGAGTTGGTCCCAGGTGCTGCCGTCCTCCGAACGTTAAATTACAGAGGTCATCGATGGGATTTATTTTCTTGACTTATTTTCCAGGTCACAGCTGGATTGTAAGATATTGATTAATCATGCCACCCGCCTTTCTTTAGGAGGATGGGCAGAAGCGTAAAAATCACTCTGGGACTCCCTGGAATGGCATGCTGGATATTAGCAGTCAAGTGTTTCAAGCTGCAGCCCTCCTCTCGATCCATTTTTTTTGTGGTTTTTTTTTTTTTTTATTTTTGAGTATAGTATGCTATTTCAAAACTGAAACACTTTTTTCCTGATTTTTTTTTTTTCCTAAAATAAGATTTTCTATGTTTAGTAAACCTTTTCAGGTACTTGCATATGGATCACTGTCCATCTCTTCCTCACTTACTAGGGCTGGTGTCACTGAAATCTTACCCCTCCTAAAGACATACTGTTGTGATTTCTCAATAGTGGGCTTCTTTTGGATCAACCAGAAAATGTAGGGGACCACAAAGATTCTCTTTATTTGTGTAAATATAATATAGTCACAAAAAGATTATTCTTATTTAAATTCATTCCATGGTTTTCTGTGATTTGCCTTCCAAAGGCTATTCAAGATAGTAACAAAAAGCTACTGTTCAATATGTGTCCTTTATACCCCTAGGATTGGGGTGATATCATAGTTCATATGACCATTGCAAAATGTTGAAATACTGATCTAAAATGATATAATTTTTCTCTTGGACTGTGTGTTACGTTATGTGCTCACTCACCTACATGATGAGTGCTATCTGCAAAATCTTCACACAGAATTAGCATATAAGCTATTGTGCTCGATAGCAGTGATAGAGGAGGCAGGAGAAAGAGTTGTATCTTGCTGTATAATTCTTTAAACTTAATGTAAAGTGAATTTCATAGATCAAACTTGCATTTTGCACTACAGACCTGCTTATATATTCTTTTTTAGTGATGAGATTATTACGTTTCCAAATGGTTTTTAATACTGATGTATTTATCTGCCCTGGTAAAATGGGTGCATTATAAAACCCCTTGGAGAATCCTGATTAGTTGTACCAAGCATATGTATCCTTTGTATAAAGAGCTCAGGGCTTGCATCAACATCAGACCTCATCTGCATTTTCAATCTGAATTTTGCAGCACATGCTGTGTGCTGCACATTTCTACTGTGACATGCCAAAATGGATGAATAACCAGGCAACAGCCACCTGGTTGCACTGAAGGGTTAGTGGTAACCAGGTGGCAGTTGCTCATTTGCACAGCCTGATTCCCACTTTGAGGGGTAGTTAATGGAAGTAACAATCTTATTTTCTTCAAAATTTTAAACTTCTGCCTACTAGGCACTGACAATACGTAAAAGCTTTTCACTGAGCAGGTTGCTTTACTCTGAGTTCATGTATTAGTAGGCAGACACTGCCAGTTCACTTGCTAGTAGAGAGACATACTGTGACAATGAAGAACATTGTTACCCTTGTGTGACACCCTTCCTACTTCAGCTCTGTTTTTATTTCTAAGGCTATAGATTTTGTCAGCTATGTATTATCCCTCAGGATGTTAGAGGTGAGATAACCATTGGAATATTTCTGGTTCTGAGAAAGGTTGCTTTGTCTGGGTTTTGATATCTTTATTTTCAGAACAGAAGGTTAAACTTATGTATTTCACTTTGAAATTCCATATGTTTGGAATCACACGTTCAGCTGTTGTGTCAAACTAGTGATGTCATTGCACAAAGGATCCAGTGGTCAGTTATGTGGAGTATTTAGCACAAAGTATGCTGATGCAAGGGTAGAAGTAAGATCTTTTTGCTGTTGGTAGTATCTAAATCTGTTAGATTTCAAATGGAATTGGCTTACATAAATGCTGTGTGTTGTTTTATGTGAAGTTAGAACCTAACAGAACAATACTGTTTAGAACGATAACCAAACCCTTTGTTAAAATGAGTCATTTAAGACTGCATAGCCATGGATGCGCTGTGGGCAGCAAACTGGTAAGCGTGGCTTTCAAAGGTGACTCTTACTGGTAGATGCAGACTGAAAACTTTTAGTATCACAGTACTACATAATTATCTTGTAGCTGCTGTTTGGAGGAAAGATACAAGTTCTGTTAGCCTGAGTACAGAAGATCATTTTTTCTTTTTGTCTCACCAGATCTGCAGATTTACCTCAATCTGTAAGGGTGCAGTTATGCTTTCTGGTACATAGGTGATTCACACTTTGCTACTGAGCACAAAGCTTCTCAGCATTTCTTAGGAAGGCATTTTTTGGATCAGGATGGAAAGATTAATTAAGGAGAAGAATTAAAAACAGTTGAGCAATTGGTATTCCAGATCCTGTAGTCATTCCATACAGCAAAATATACCAAGTTAACTCAGACAAGTTTAGAAACTGCTTGGTATTTTTAGTGTGGTTAAGCCATAAATCTGCCTTACCAAGGGGGTGTGAAGTGTGGCCATCTCCTGTTTTATAGACAAAGAAACGGAAGGATCAAATGACTTTGTGCTAGGCTGAGGCTTATAGGAGGAAAAAGACAGGAGTGTAGTAGTTGATCACAGGGGTGGTATTGACTAGCACATAGACAAGAGCCAAATCAATTGGCTTGTGCCCTGCTCTTCTGAGTTGCAGCCAGGATTGTCTTGCTAGCAATCAGCTTGAAAGATAGCTAGGACATCTTTATCTTCATGCTGTAATCACTCTTTTGACTGCAAGCTAACTTTACTGTAAATGAGCCTGGTTTGTTTAGCTCAAAAACAAAAAGACAATTATGTGGTTAATGTCAATTATATCTGTCAATAACTGTGCTAGACTTCTAATAGAATGTGTTTTGTTTAACACAAGCACTTCATCAGCTTCTCTTCATCCCCAAATAGTACAAATGAAGCCTTCAATCTTATTTCTTCCATTTTCCTATGTTCATCTTGGCTCACACTTCCATGTAGAATTTGGTTTGTAATTTTGCTTTATGCTTATATGACCACTAATAGTGATCTTTCTCCAGAGGTTCTGTCAAGCTGCCTTAAAACTGTTTAGAGGTGAGGCAGGACAGAACATAGTGCATTTTGGGGCTCATGAACCCCATTTGGCTAACGAACACTTGGAGAATGGTCTTTGCTTTTTTGTTGCAGCTTGTGGCTGTTTGGAGCTCGTCATCTGCAAGTAGGAGAAAGTGAGGTACTGTGAGGCACTGAGAGTGGAGTTGACAGATAAAAGCACTCCCTTCACTTTGCCGGGGTGATGGGAGCCCATTCTCATTTTATTAAATGCTCCCGGAGTTCTTGCTCTCTGAGATGGAAAATGTGTAGGTCTCCGCTATAGGAAGATTTCTGACATGTGACACATTGTCATGGTGGCTTTTACATCAGTTTAGGGTGTCAGTCAGGTAAAGATCATATTTTCTTGGTCTTCTATATATGCAGTAACTTTTGATATCTTTCAGAAATGGAATTAACTCACAGCTTTTGTACAAAAACCAGTCACTGATTATATTCTGCTCTCCAACAGAATATAGGAGTTTGAGATTTTTAAGTCATTTTGGTTATAAAGACTAAGCCTTAACTAAGTGTTGATACAGTGGTGTAATTGCCTTAAAATAAGACTAAATCAAGACTTTCAAATGCTTTTTTTTTTTTTAACAGCTGCCTCCAAAATTCTAGAGTCTTTAGTATGGATGTGATATTTTTGAATACCTCTATCTCTTGTGGAGAACCCAAAGCTGGTTGGTTCATTAATACAGTCTCGAGATCTCATCTTTCCTAATCACTACATATCTGGAGCTACTATATCCGGGGAAGAGTTTTGAAGGCTGACGTTATTTCATGGTTAGCTGTATATTGATGACATTTTTTCTTCCTCTTTCACTGCATGGGTTTTTTTTGCCACCGTTCTCAGTGTTGGACTTATGTGGCTATTAGCTGGGTCAGATTTAGCCAAAAGACGATGGAAAAATGGTGAATTAAATAACATAAGGAGGGAAGGTGAGAATGTGATCTCCCTGCTGAAAGGCAGAATGCTTTTTTGTTATCTAGCATAGGCTAATGTAATCTGTGATTGCTTTTGGGAGCTCAGACAGCACGTGATGGAGTCAGTAACTTCTCTGTCAAGACAGCTATAATTGGTTATTTTACTCCTACTACACAGATATCAGCAACTTTTTGCTCTGCTGCAGGAGTGTCTGCCTTTGCATTTCTTTGCTTCCCTAACCTGCAGCCCAGAAATAAAACTTCAGAGTAAAATAGGGTTTCACGTTTACAGCCTGGTTCAAGGTGAATGTGTTAACTATCACATTCCGTAGTTTCCAGTTAATTTCTGAGGGTAATTCACCATGTAGGCATTAGTCTATAAAGTTCTCCATAATTTGAGTCTTGGGATCAGGGAAAATCCTGAAGAGAGCATTTTGACTGTGTGGATCATTTGCCACACTTGAATGTATTCAGCAACTTAGACAAGGCACTTTCAGCAGAGAGTTCGCACCCCTGGGAGATGCGTTGCTTCATTTCATTAGTTTTCAGAGACTTTGAGTGTTGTGCATGGGTGGTTTTTTTTGTGGGTTGTTTTTTTTGCTACTGGATTTGTAGTTGATTCTGTGAAGATACAGGGGAACAAGCTAGGTAACCTCTAAGGCCTTTCAAGCCTGTCTTTGTGATTCTGCAAAGAAGGGTTGAAATGTGAAGGTTTTGCTCACTTACAGTCTGGAATTTCTTTTGCTACTGTAGGGTTTTTTTGCATGTAACTGTACATCATTGAGTAAGCCTTTGTTTTGCTTTTCCTCATTTTCTTGCTATTTCTTATTTTGTGAGGAGCTAGGCAAGAATGCCTTTGAGGTGACCACTGCCTCCTTCCCGCTGATTTGGAAGCCAGGAGACTAACTTGGAGGGAGATGTCCCTTTTTATTTGTTAGTCACATGCATTTCATCTGTCGTAAATGTCTCTGTGTAATACAAAGGATTTTTTTTTTTGTTTGGAGATGATCAATAGAATCATAGGAAAAATTTGTTTAGAGTTTTGAGAGATTCAATCCGTACTACTTTCTCAAGGCCAAGTCAACTCTGTCACTTCTGAAGGATGTCTGCCAGCGTGTTCTTTAAAATACTGATACCAGAGCATCTGCAACTTCTGTGGTCAGGGCTTAGCAATCTTACTACTAGAAAGTGTTTAACACTTGAGTAGTTTTCCTTTTGCATGTATCATTATATGTATATGAAGGCTTGCCAAGGCTATCTCCTTTTTCTTGTATGAAATAGCTTCAGTTATTTTCATTTATATTCATCCTTTCCTTGCAGATGATATTGTTCTTATCTTTGACCAATTGATCTATGGTCAAAATGGGACAGGAAAGCTTCATAAGGTAAAGCAGGAGACTCTTTTTTGCTGTGTGCTTTAGGTGATGTGTCTTCATGTCATTCCTGGTGTGATGTTTGTTCCTTTTGCAATAGCATCGTATTGACTCATGTTCAGTCGGGAACTGCTAATCAGTCCTCCAAATCCTTTTCCAGAATACTTTTGTCTAGACAGTCACACTTGTATCCTGCATTCGTAAGCCGATTATTTCTGCTTATGTGGCCTTAGTGAACAGCACCTTTTTTCCATACTATTTCTCCTGTTTGTCAGTGATGCTGGCTCCAAAATTTCCTTTCTCACATAAGCCTCTTGGAAGCACCTAGTCTGACAGCTTTGTTGTGAGAGATGCTGTTTAAGAACTGTACTTGCTGACAGAAGTGGAGCTTGCTAGGAGAAGCAGTGCATGTTGAACAACTGAAGACACTTGGATGCCACAGTGATTTGCCATTGGTTTGCCTTTGTATGTTTGAAGGAATGTATTTTTCAGATCTTTACAATGACAAGAGACTGAAGTGATAACTGTTTTCTGTTTATCATCATAATGCACATTTCTTGTTGTTCTGAATGCGTGTTCCCAGTTACATAGTGTAAAGATGATGTAATAACTTGTCAGCTTTGCATTCTTGGGCACCTGAAATGTTTCATTTGAAAATAATGCTGATCTAACTTCCAGATGCTCAAGGGCGGATAGGAGAGCTGCAAACAGTGCAGCTCTGAAAGTCACCTGTACTGTAGGGACAAAGAAAGAAGCTTGGATTTTGCAATTTAATGCATTGTGCTTGCTGGTTTTTCTTGTTTTGAGTAAGAAAATAGGGTAAAATCAAATCAGTTTTGCAGGATTAAAAGAACCAAGTCTTGTTATAGGATGAGGCAAAAAAATGTGCTCTTGTAGGAGAGCGAATATAAGGGGAAAAACCCCTGCTGATGCTGATTACACCTTTCATCTTTCTCTAGTTAAGGAACCAAATCAACTTGTCTTTTTCAGATTCACATGCAATTATTTTTCTACTTTGTTAATAGCAACAGCTGAAGTTATTGCACCTGAAAGTGGGTAAAGTCTGTTTACTTCGCTCTCTAGTACATTGAGTTTTGTTTTCTTGATGGTTTGTGTGTAGAAAAACAAATAGTAGATGAGGTAATAAACCCCAAAACAGGGTTGTTAGTTAGCAAAACTTGCAATAAGGCATTTGAAGAGTAACTTAAATTTGTTTCAGTTTTGCTTCCTGTGTTACTGGATTTTAAGTGTGTGTGTGTGTCCTCTCAGGGCCTTGGAAGCAGGCAGTGTCTGGTCTTTAGCAATCAGTAGCTAAATTATGAGCTTGTTCGGTTCTTTCTGCAGCAGAGAAGAAATGGAGTGCCCTTTCAAATCCATTGCTTGGGATTTCTTGCTTTTATTTTATTGTTGTTTGCACTGACCTAATGATTTCTGAGTTTTATTTAGAAATGTAAAATGAGTTCTGAACTATAAAGGTGTGTACTGACACATTTTAATGAGCAATTTGCATTGAGTGTATGGGGATCTATATATGCTGTAGATTAGAGGTGGACACCAGCTGCACAATAGGGGCTCTTCTGTAATAGACGTTACTGGACTCTGGCTATTTTTTAAAACAAAGCATTTTCTTTTACTGTCATAAATCACTGACCACATATAATAGGATAATGTTTCATTTTTTGAAACTCTTTGAAATTGCAGGTTGCAGTTGTGGAAAGCAACTGATTACTCAATGAGGCCTTATTTTAACTTTTCTCCAGAGCAGTGTAGTGAGCTAAGCACGTACAAGATGCTGGGGGAGGGAAACCAGCATTTCTGATACTTTTCGTTACATAACTTAAATGAAAGTTAGCAGCAAAAAATGTATTTTTTTGTTATTGTATTATACAAACAGCAGTGGGTAACAGCTTGATCCTTAATCAAGCTGTAGGTATGTGGTAGACTATATAAGCATGAAAGAGTAATACTTGCATGAAGTAGCTTTCATGCTTTTGTAGATCATGTTACGCATAAAATACAGAGTATTATTTTTCTGAGGAAAAGCCTTGTATAAAGGTGTATGAGTGTATTGTCTATTTTTTGGGGAAAAAAGTGGGATTGGGAAACTTAAACGTCATCAGTGATTCATGATGTTACTTCGGATTCCATAGGTACAGCTGTGAGGTACTGAAAGGAGATGGGTCACAGGTTGTAAATGCTAATATTTTTGGTAAGTGATAGTGGTAGTTTTCATAAAGGAGTGAAGTTGGGTAATGCCTTGAATGAGCATGCCTCTTTCTGGGCTGTGTGGTTCCTTTCTCCATATCTCTACCTGGTCTGTTAGTACAGTGAGGATACAGAGGAGTATCTGCAGTTTCTGCCTCTGCATGGGATTCAGAATTGCTCTTTCTGGTGTTAACTGGTCTCCCCTCTTACTATGATAAAAAAGAAATTTGAGCATGTATTTTTGAAACAATTTAGTGGACAACAGCTGGCAGAGCTGCTACATTATTCATGGATAATAGTGGGAAATTCTTGAACATTCTTCACTTATCTGTCTCTTCCCTGTTCCTCTACCTTCCCCCCCTGCCCCCAGCTTCCTTCCTTTTTTTTGGTCTGTAAAACTTCGGACAAAAAAAGAGGAAATCCTAAGGTGGAAAACAGAAGATCCCTGCTCTTCTGTTTCAGTGTAAAAGAGCACGTGTTGGTTCTGTACAGAGTTCATAACTGTAGCTATACTTAGTTCTCTTCCTCCACCCACCCATATCAGAAAAAAATGAATAGCTAATTATAACACAAGCCATTACTTCATGATATCCTTTCTTCCACTTGGAATAACAAGACCTGAAAGCTAAAATCCTTCTCATTGGGGCAGAGGTAGTTCTGAGTGCTCAGCTGTGTTGAACAAGTGGGCTTATTCCTGTTGTTCAGTAGGAGCAATACAGACAAACTTTACTAACAGGTAAAGTAAGGGTGGAGATACCTGCATGCACATATTCTGACATTATTTGTCTTGGGAAAATGTCAGTAATAATCATAATCATCTGAAGCAACAGATTATCCAGGTGCTTACATAACTGGAAAGCTAAATTCAGTAACTTAAACTGTTTTCCTTTTTTTGCAAATCAGGCTGGAAGACAAAAGACTTTTCTGTCTTTTCTGCATGCAAGTTAGGCTTTTTTGTAATGATTTAATTATCCAAAAACTTTGACCAATTTTTTTCCAACAATTAATTAAAAAAGCATAGCAAAAGATACTGAGAATAGGTAAAATATCAGAATAATACATATTTTTCCAGGAAAGTGTATGCTTTTCTTGCATGTGAGTCAACTGTTGATTTTTAGAGTTCAGTCTTCTATGGAGATGGTATTTGGAGATGTAACATGGTAAAGAATATTCAGAGGAATCTGAGGTAATGGGATCTCCAACTTTGGAGAGAGGGTAATGCGAAAATCACTTATTCCATAGTCACCTGCAGAGTTGTTATGAAACTGCTAACAGTGGTTGCTTCTGGAAAACACTATTGTTTTGGGTTTTATTTTTTTAGTATAAATAGTAGCTTTATCTCAACCTGAGCAATTATAATGTGCTCTAAGAAGTGGTATTTAAAGCTTGTTCCCTTGATGAAAAGGCTTGGCTTCCTGGCAGCATGAATGATGAAAGGTGTCAGTCTTGCTGCTGCTACCTGTCTGTAGTTCAGTGTTAGACCATGTCCACTGCTTTTGCATTTTCAAGTGTAAGTGCATTCATGTTTATTTCCATTCAGAAAATTAACTGGGAAGCCTTTAATATTGAAAATTGTTGGGTTTTAATGTATTTTCATGCAGACTGTTTCTTTGCTTCATTTCTGCAAACTCTGTTCTATTGAATAGTCTGGGGCTTGAATAGCAGTGCATCTAAAAATGTATATTTAATAGTTATATTAAATAACACCAGTTTTAAAGACGGCTGAGATACAGAGGTTAGTTGTCATATTAAACAGGTGTAAATTATGTGGTTCCCTCTTTCCTCAATGTAATCAGAAAAAAGTAACCTAGCAAACAGAAGTGCAACTTGTAACATTAGAGAAATCGTGTGGTTTTTCATGAAGATTGTTACAAAGATCTATCTGAATTTATATTGATAAATATTGCCTCTAGATCTCCTTTTGAGCAGCCAGTTAACAATATCATGATTGAGGCTTAAATGTGGTCGAACAGCTAAGAAATCTGTGGTCTTTATTAGTGTGCTTTGCCTCTCTGTGAGTTCCTCAGCAAAATAATGGCCAGCCAGAAAGTGGCTGGACCGATGGAGGTACTCGCTTTTAGAAAAGCAGAGGTCCAGAATGAACTTCGTAGCTGATGGGTGTTGAATGGGCTGTTTAACCAAAACAATTCTAGCTTATTAGTTTATATGGGAAGTATATTTAATGTTTGCAGAGCTACATAAGTTTGGCTTTTTCATGACCTATGTGAAATGGCATTTATGCTTTCAATACCTTAAGCAAAACCTCAAAAGCACTCTGCAGACTACAAATAGCAGGTTTTGTGTAAAATGATGTTTGTGTAGAATAGGAATATGCATAGCTACAGTACCATATGCTAAATCATTTGTGAAACTCAAAATAGCATTTTGTCTTCAGTACATGTAGGGGGCAAATTTTGGAGGATGCAATTGTTGGGGGCCAGCACAGCTGTGTCCAGGCTTGGCCAGCCCTGCTGCTCTGCCAGCTCTGGCCACATGTTCCCCCTGGCTCCCTTATCACAGCTCCTGTGATAAACAGTTGAGAAGAGCTGACCTGGCTGAAAACTAAACTTTTTTAGCAGGGAGGGGTTTCTAGGGGATCAGCACCTCTAGCTGAATTATCTGCAAAAGTACGTGTGCCAGCATGGGGGAGGCAAGGGATGGTGCAGCTGGGAGTACAAAAGGTGGCAGGATGCCAACACTCCTAATGGGTTTTGCCCGGAGTGCCTTGCAGCCACAGCGTTCTGCTGCTTCCTTGTGCTGTACCGGTGCTGCCAAGCAGCGGGGCTTTTCAGCTTTGGACAGGCACTGGCTGCAGGGTGGGCCTGCTCAGTGTGTGGTTCTGGCTTCCTGGGCTGGCAAGGGGTGCCTGGCTTGTCACTGCCCAGCTGCAAGCCCTGGTGCAGAGGGGACTGCCCTGCTTGGTGAAATGCACAGGCAGATCAGGTGGGGTGTAATAGAAAGCTACAGCCTAAGGAGAAAATCAGTTGGCCTGTCAAAATATGTCTGTTTTCATGGGGCAGGAACAAATAACAAGCTGAAGCAGATAGTTTAATGGTATGTCTTCTCAACCACCTCTTTGGTCTGGTTTCATACATGTGCTGTTTACTGAACCCACTGGTGGCTTGAAAAACCTTTCGAGTTTTAGGTTACCTCTGCTTGGTAGTGCTGTTCAGATAAAGTCTTAATTTGAGCACTTTGGCTAGCGTGGCAGGAAGTGCTTTCCTATGCTAGAGGCTGCTTGGTA
Organism: Pterocles gutturalis; assembly: GCF_000699245.1. NCBI lineage: Eukaryota > Metazoa > Chordata > Aves > Pterocliformes > Pteroclidae > Pterocles > Pterocles gutturalis. Next base: position 9,846 of record NW_010135978.1, on the reverse strand, counting down.
AGCAATTGCCTGTCCTTGCTATCTCAAACTGTCTCCACATGCAACAAACAGAACTGTAAGCATCTATTTTGGACATGAAGTTGAGATTGATTCTTGTCAACTGAGCAGACTGCTAGGATAGTTTGGGTGTCACAAGATTAGAAACTAAAAACTCTAAAAGTGCAACTTCTGTGGATGTAAAATTTGTCTAATTTCACCATGGAGCTAAACTTTTGGAAAAAGGTAGAATAGTGACAGAACTGAACTTGTAACTGTAGAGGAGTTTAGTGACATCTAAGTAACAAAATAAAATGAGCACATATGTAGTACTTGTGACGTCCTTTTGAGGGGTCTGTGTCTCATTGCTGCGTCCAGAACTTAAACAGGTAGACTTTGAGTCCTTTCAATATAGTGATACAGGAAAGAAAAATAAACAGTTCTGCCTGATATATCAAAATACATATTTTATAATGGTAACATGTAATAATGTGGTTGCTGTGAGAACTCGAGTACCCTCATTTTAATGAGAACTGCAGCTTCACATAAAATGTTGGCTCTTAAGCATTGCCATTGCCTTTTCAGGATAGTTTTGGGGACTTTTTCTTCCAACTTCCTCTGCTAATTTTATTCCGTTTTATCGTTTTCTGTGGATGTCTCTGACAGCCCTCCTGGAAATACTTAGTGGAGTGCATGGGGCATCCTACAGTACCACAACTGTGTTCTGTTCTTTTTCCTCTTGTCCCCTGTCACCCAGCTCCTTTGATTTCTGTCCATCATTTCTTTAGGCTCGGAAACTGGGACTCAAGCTTAGAGAAAAGACTTTGTTAATTGTACAATGTTTGTTTTGTGCCAAAATCAGTTTTGGACACATAACACGCATCTTTTAGCAAAGTGGTTGTTTGATTTGCCTGTGATCTGTGGGGATACCAGACTTTTCAATGTCTGTTAAATGTAAAGCAGCATCCTTGCAAATTCTCTGGTATGGTAGCTATGAAGCTAGGGGACCACATACATAATATTCATCACATTGGAGGTATTTTCTTGGGTGTTTTCCCCCTCTTTTTGATTAAAGTAGTTGTGAACTGACTTACTGTGTTCAAAGCATTTTTTTAAATCTAAAACACTCCTGGGAGTGTGTGGTAGGTGTGCTTGATGTATGATAATAGGGACTGGAATGTGATACATAACATATGTATTTTTTCCAAGCTTTGTCAAGTTGGCAGTTGCCTTGCTTGTGACACTTCTAGTTGCCGAGTGTGTTTTCAACCATTTTTCACCCAGCGTTTTGAATTGTGTGTCCTTGCTGTTCAACCCTACCACAATGAACTCAGAGGTGAAGGGGAGAAAAAAAAGAGCTATCATATGTCTGGTAGTCATTGGGATGGCTCAGATCCAGGATTCTGTTTATGAAGAGTTCCATAGTGTGATCTTAAAATATGTAACTTGTCTTAAAATGTCAATATTTACATTTTCCCCTGAAATCTTGAATCCTTGAAGTACCTTTAAAATTTGAGGGGCAGATAGGTGTTATCAGGCATTGGTATTACTGTTGCTTTTTGCAAAGATAGTTTAGATAACCCTTAGCCTTCACGTCTGTATGCATGCTACTTGGTGTTTTGTTGGTTTTTACAAATCTACAATATCAGTTTGCAAAAGGAAGTACTTTGTGTGATATGTTGCATAAATACAAAGACAGTTTAATGATAAAATAGATAAGTGATTTGGAGAAGAATAGCTTGGTCTCCTCAGATATATATTTAATAGGAAAGCTGTTTGGGCAGGTCTGACTTTGCTTCTTTTTACTTACAAAGGTTGAATACTGAATTCCATTATGCAGTCATTTTTCTTCACTGTAGAGGACTTTAGCTCCAGAAATTCATCAGTGTATAGTTCAGCCATAAAATTCTTTTACTTTTTCCTAGTGTTAGTTATTACAAACTAGCTAAAGAAATTTCTGTTCTGTATGAATGTTGACTTAATGAATGTGCGAAGGCATTTCTGCAGCCTGTGGTATGTCGTGCAGACCCTGGGGAAGTGAGAGGAATGCTGCGGCTTCAGATGTCGCACTGAACCACTGACGCTGCTAGTGTAAAATGTTGCAGCACATAAACAGTACAGCATTCCCGATTTAAATACCTCAAATTCTCCAAGCTTAAAGATGGAGCAAGATTTCATATGATTTGCTTTGTAATCTCATATTGAGCTCCCTTCAAGGCAGCATTATGCACTCGTGCATGTGTGGGTGAATAGCACTTGGCAGGCTTTTCTGGCACTTGGCTCTTCTAACATCTCCTACAATAATGATTTGGAACTAGAACTTCTACCCTTCTCCCTACTTAAATTACCCACTTGCTTCTCCCAAATAACATGGCCCTTCCTGTACTTTCTGTACAACATTAGTTTCAGGCTAAATTAGTTTATTTTTCTGATAATATGTAAAATAAATTTATCTCTACAGTTGTGTGGAGATATATGCAAAGATCTTATGCCAATTGTTTTGTGGTTACCTACAAACTGTTTTTACCTAGTTACAGTTTGTTTTGTTAGTCTTGCATAGGTGAACTGCTATAAAACATGAAGTGAACTGAAAACACATTAAGTATGTATTTTTATTTAATTTTTTGGAGGGGCTTTTTTAAATAGGGAAGCTTGCGTGTTGCAGCAGTTTCAGTCGGAAGTGAAGGGAGATTTGTACAGAGATGTGCCTAGCAAGTTAGACTTTGCAAACCCCATAGAGGATGGTCAGTACTAGGTTTGGGAAGAGACCAGATGAGGGATTATGGAGCCTAAATTAAGTGACAGGCAGGGGCAGAGAGGTCAGAATTGCCATGTGGTTTTATCAGGTCATGAAGTGGAACTTGCAAGAGGATTTACTAGTGAACTGACAGAGGGGAAAGCTGGCTGTCAGGCATGGAGAGCAAAGAGGAGCTATGACTGCAGTGAAAGGCACAAAAATACATGGAAGTGTGGGAAGCTTTGTGAGAAGCTTTCTTTGTGCTCTGCTGATGGCCTCTTTGTGGCATCTGCTGCCTGCCTGTACAGTAGGGAAGCTGTAATTAAGGTTTGCTGCAAAACTTGCAGAATAAAGGCTGGGGGTGGGGTGCAGATCTGGGCAGCTGTTTCTGGACAATGTGCTGTCAGGGATTATGGTTTGGAAAGGATGTATAACATTACTTGTGGTGCTAACTGGATCTTATTAGAGCATGCTTCAGAAGCAAGACCATGCCAAGGTTTTGAAGTGCTTGATTCAGCTGGAGTTTTCATGGTATCTAGTTTGGTTTTGTAGTTTTTGGTAAGGACCTCAGATTTGAGCTTTCTGTAATCAGTTGTATTTATCTTAGTTTGTAGGTCATGCAGGTTTTAGTTTGCTAGATAACGGCTGAGAGATTCTTGAATGTTGCTAATGAGCTTTGGGCTAATCAAAAGTCCTTGTGCTGCAGTGCTAAGTAAGGGCTTGCTGCTTTCTGAATGAGCTGTTTCTGAACATGTAAAATTCTCACTTCTGGAAGGCTGCTTAGAAACTTTTTTGGCTCAATGTTTAATTGTGACCAAAGAAGAGTGCTTGAATTGAGAGCTCACAGGGCAAAGCTGTTTCCTGGGTTGTATGCTCTAGCCATTAAGGTGCTAGTGCATTAGCTAGGAATGAGCAGTATTTAGCTGCGACTGAAGGATTCAGTTGCTTCTGTGACCTACAGATGACAGACAGTGGCTGATTTTGAAAGAAGTAGATACTACAGCTGTTATCTGTAAGATGTTATTGTTAATGCTTCTTCACCAAGGTAGCGGATGCTGTCACTGTCCTGTTTCTCATGGGAATCAAGTTTTGAATTTAATTTGTAAGTAAACTTTCAAGTGGCAAAACCAATCTTGATTAAATGACGTGTTCACTTGGCTTTAAAAGGAATGCTTTGTTCACTGTATAAAACATTAGCATTCCCTGTATTGTCTGTGCCACCTCATTTCACCTCAGTGAAATGTAGAGACTAGTAGAATTGGTGTAACAAAAATACCATTTCTTAAATGAAGGGTGTATATTTGTTCAGAAGTGTAGAAAGTGATGAAGTGTGATATTTTTTTGTTGAACTAGGGTTGATTGCACACTGCTGGACTTTTTTTTGTGGCTGTTGCTTAGAGCAAGTGTTCTGGGGCTGCTAGCAGGCACGTCTAGTTAGAAAACAGGGTGACTGTGTGTGTACTCAAAATACCATCACAAAGGGCTGCTGCAGAGTGACAGGAGTTCAAACCTGTATCATGAACTGTGCAGCGGAAGTATGATGAATGCCTGTAACATTTGTGAAGTGGCCTTTTTGTTAGTAGATCACAATGGATATCTTAAAATGTTTTAAATGCCTGTTCACTTCCATAGTTCACTTTTGTGATCTTAAATGTGTATTTGAATGTGCTTTGTTTTCTTATTACAAATATGATTTAAATTTTCAGTTAGTACATCTGTATGTGTTATGGGAGACACTGGTGACCTTACTAAAGACCAAATTCAGGCCATTCGGCTACTGTCCAAATGTACTGCCAGCTTAGCTACTTGACCACCTGCTTCTGTTTTTCCATTCCCTTTGCAAATGTAGGTTTTGTTCATTTCCTGGCATCTCAGCACTTTTTGTTGAAAAAAAAAAAATCATGGGGGTAAGATCTAACCTATAGACTGCTTGGGGGTCTTTGGGGTTCTTGCAGTCACTTGAATTTTCATTAGCCATTCAAGCATGGGTTTGTTAGAAACGGAGAGAGGATGATGGCTTCTGCACCTGCATGCTCTCTTTCCCCCCAACAGGCTCACACACTTCAGGTTGTAAGATAACAAGGGAATCTGTAGTTCTGCACAGTCACACTGCGGCTTTCCTGCCCTGCATGACCTTGGTGGTTTTCCCCAGTGGGAAACATCCAGGTAGCACGGGTGTGATGGTATTCCTTAAACTGTCAAAACATGCAGCTGCAGCTTAAGTTCTTTGTCTCTGTTCATATTTTTTTCAATTGTGAAAAACTGAGGAAAAAGGAAACATCCTAAATCTGACTTGGAGATATAATGGTAAGTACCTTTGAGTATGTATCCCTTAATAACCTGCCATGGTTGGAGTGCTGAATGGGGGGTCTAGTAAGGAGTTACACTCCCACATGTCCAAATTGCATGACCTCAGTGCTTGGTTTGTAAAGCAGCACACTGAAAAGCAGGCTGTTGCTGCTGACTGAGAGCTTGTGTACTTGTATCCTCTGACATAGCTGAGATAGTTCAGGAGTTATGTCTGTGGCTGGTTGATGGAAATGAAAGAAAGGTTGCCTGTTCCGTGACTTAGCAGTGTTTAACACAGTGAGATCAGTTTCTGAAGTTTCTGTCCCATTTTTGTCAACAGATACAACTGTGATGCAGTGATTTTAAAGCACTAAATTTTAACATGGAAAAAAATTACTTCTGGTGTCAGTATGAATGCCAATGGATTGTTTTTATCTTGTACTTTTTTGTCCACCTGAGTAATACATTTTTAAAAGTTGTCTCTCCTGCTTTTCTCCATTGCATCTGAGGACTGGCCCAGAGAAGCCATACCTAGCTGAAACATTGAGTCCATGGGGCCACGGCACACTTCTAGCCCATCCGGATAGTACCCATGTTGCAGTGAGTGCTCATAGCATCAGTTGTGGCAAGCCACTTTGCATCTTAGCAAATGCCTAGTGGTACCATGCTGCTCGGAATGCATCTGTACGTGGCACTGCCATCCATATACACAAGTGTTGCTTCATGCAACTCGCTATCACCTCATAGTAAAAGAGGGTCTCGGCTTTTCAGCTTTTACCACCGGTCTGTCTCTGGAGACTGATTTGTGTTCTCACAGGCTTGGTCTACCTGAGTGAATAGGATGGAATACTGCAGAAGCTGTGCAGATGGTTGAAGAATGCTTGTTTTTATTTGGTGTTTGCTGCCATTGCTTTCTGTAATACCTGCAAGAAGTGGCATCTTGCAAAAGGTGGCTTGACTGCCTGGACTGTCTTCTGCTTGTTGTTTGGGCAGGAGAAGAAAGTAGGCTGACCAGGTACTGACCATGGATTTGATCAAAATATAGTCAGCTCTGCACGTACTTGCAATATTGGCTGGAGGAGTGCGATGTTGTTAGCTGATCCTATTGCTTGTTAGGCAGATTACAGTGACTTGGCAATGCTGATGTGGCAATTTTGGCCTGTGAGGCACAGAGGCTATTAAGAGGGTTAAATGCCTACATGTTCCAGCATTTGGAAAAGTATCTGTTGTGTTAGGATGATGGCATCTGACAGCAGAACATGGTTGTGCAGACTCCACTGTAAGATGTGTAGGGAGGCCTGCATGAGGTCCATGAAGGTGTGGGGTTTAGGAGTTTGCTGGATTGCCCCAGTAGTGTCTGGAGGCCCAAAGAGAATGGTCATGAGGCTCCCAGTTAAAAGTGAGCCAGTGTAAGCTGTCAAGAAACTTAACTTCCTCTACGCTGTCATGCTATAGGCTTCAACAGAAACATTAAGAATTCTTCAAGAATAGCTTTCTGTTTTTGATAATTTATTTAACAGAAGTGGAATACTTGAGCTCTCACTCCTAAGCTTTCTACAGTAAATATTTATGTTCTCTTTTGATTTCCATCTACTGGGTACCAAAGATGTACTTTAGAGCCAGTGTTCCTTCACTCCTTTCTTTTCCTCCCCCTGCTTCATAGAAGAATCTGCTACAGAACACGTCCACAATACATGATGATAAATCTTTAAAAAAAAAAAAACCCAAAAACCAAACACCCCCCCAAAATCCCTGAAACAAAATACAAACCAGTCCAACTTCTACCAATTAGTGTGTAGTATTCTGCTTCCAGAATATTAGAGAGATAATAAAATGAAACAATGCACATAGAAACAATTTTCTTTTTAAAGCTAGTTACTTGTGAGTGTTTGGAGTTGCGGGGGAGGAAGTCTGGCTTAGTGTCATCTGATACAGAGGAAGAATTCTGGTGGTGTGTCCTGTTTATAAAAGTTTCTACTTCCGAAGTGGCAAAATATTGTATAATAATTTTACATTATAAAGATCACTTAATGAAAACATTGTCTTTGAACTGTTTACTAGTAGTGTCTTGTTTAAATCACATGCTGTCAGCTGGTTTTATTGTCAAATGGAGATTATTTTTTGTTCAATGGTGTAGACTGTCACCAAGTAGTGGATTGCTATATGCCAGCAATGTGCCACTGCAGGTTTGAAGATTAAGATAACAAATAACAGCTTTTCTTGATACACCCTAAGGAGAGAGTTGTTAGAGCATCTAAGCTCTCCAGAGATTTAGTTATTTGCTTTCTTTTTTAACTGTCTGTGTGCTCAGCACATCTGGGCTTTAGCCTGGGTGAACTTTGACACGTCTGCTAGGAAGAGTTTAAAAAGAAAATGAGGAAAAAGTAGTATTTTGTTTGCAATTTGTAATTGTAAGTAATCAACACAAAGCTTGGTAATGTTTTTTTTGTGGCTAAAATTTAGGACCCTATTTCTAAAAATAAATGCAGAAATCTGGAAATTCTGTGATACAATACATTGTTTTGTCATTTTCTTTTAACCTTTTCAGTCTTAGCATCTCTTGTCCCAATGTCTATTGCTGTCTAAAGAAGTTAGGTGTAGTAACAGTTAAGAACTGACCATTTGCTTGCCCTATCTTGTTAGTTTATTGAAAGAAAGAAGAGGATCAATATTTTGTGTGTTGTTCTCCAGACATAGACACTGGAGAAAGACAAAATTGGCTTAAAGATTTGACCGTTGACTTGGTTATGCTGCATTAAACATGATGTGGATGTGCCATACATGAGCTATTCATGATTTTTGTGTGCTCCAGAGAGAGTGGTCTTGATTCTCAAGTTGTTGTGCACTGTGGAGCCTTAAGTGCATGAATAAGTCATCACGTTAGTTTGCTGTGACAAGTTGTATTTGGTGTGAATGGCCAACAACTTGCGGGGGGAATTGGAATGATGAGAGGTATTTGAAAATACTTGACGTGAAAGGAAACAGTTCTGTCAAATTTTTTTTTTTTAGGTAAATATAGAAACTTCTTTAAAGTTTGGAACCAGAAAGGCCTTGTTATCAAAAGCAGACTTTGTGACAGACAGATCTGAAGTACCTAAACCAAACCAAACTCTGATTACCCATCTCTGTCACTCATATAAGCTTGTCAGCTGCTGGGGGAGGAGCAAGCAGAAGGGAAGGGGAAATGGACCAGGTAAAATTGGAGTCTCTTCAAAAATGTCCACTTAACCTACAGTATTTTTGAAATGCTTTTATTTCCTATTGATATTTATACTTGATATTAAGATTTTGGTAGTATCTGTAACACAGAATTGGGATTAACATGTTCAGCAAGACCAGAATATTTTAATGACAACAATATTTCCATTTACTTCTAGACTTGGCATGGTAAGTCTAGAAAACTTACTTTCTGGACTGTAACAAGTACATTTCTTTTGTAGAAATCAGCTGCTTTTATAAGACTAATAGTTTGCCTTAAATATTAAAATTTCTTTTAAAATCACTTATTTTCCTTATGTTTATTAGGGTGTCAACACTATTCTATGTTCAGGGTTTATATGGACAACCTGTTAGCTCTCCTAGTTGACATGAAAATTAGAGATGTTCCCTATAGTTACAGGAAAACAAATATCTGTTGGTTTTGAGCAACACTTAACAGTTATTTCTTATACTTAACAGTTGTGGCTGGTGCTCATGTATCAAATCAAAGAAGACTTTGAAGTCTACCACTCTTCAAGTTCAGGTGTTTGACCTTCATTGAAACTTCCTCATTAGCTGTATCTGTGACTTGTTAGTTGTACTCTGCACATAGTTTGGAGATAAAGTGGGAACAGGCTAGAAGGGAAGTGGTGGGAAAAGTCTGAATTTGGTAAGATGAACCTAGAGAGCAGAAATTTAGGAGTGGGAGCTTGAAACTGAAGGAAAATATTTGAGAGAGGAGATGGGGAAGCAATGGAAGGAGGATTTGTGAAGAAGGGGTGTAGAGGAGATCTGCCTCTGGTTGTCAAAGTCTGCTTAGGCCCATGAATGTGGGAAGATAAATTAATTGGGAGCATCATCTGTTGCCTGTGATTCAGCAGCAGACTTTTTATTATTTTTATCTCAACATCTCATTTCCACTGTCCAGTACTTTATTTCCCCTTTTCACAGAGGGAAGTAGCATCCTGTCTGTCTAGCTGGCACTGACTGGAAATGCAGGTGCTCTGGTTCATTCCCCATGCAGGTGCTTTGTGTACGGCTGATGCCTTGGGTTGCCATGGCCTGAGCAGAGCAGGTGTGCTCAGTCCTCTTGTAACCTCTTCCTAAGTTAGTGCTCAACTAATGTCCTTTTCTTGAGCTCTCCTTTTCAAGTTCTTCTTGCATGTCTTGCAACAGGTCACTGTGGAGCAACTTAGTGAAAAGAAGTCAACGGGACTGATTTGGGGAAGTCAAAGCCTGAAGATGTGAAAGTGGAAGCATCTCAGGCAGGAGCTGCAAGAGAGGAAGTGAAAACAGACAGATGATTAACAGACAGATGCCTGTCCAGGACTGGTTTTGTGCTAAATTGTTTTGTTGTTTTTGTTCACATGCTTTCACCACTCTAGTGCATGTACAAGAGCTCAGGTCTGATGCAGATATACTCCTGCCTCGGTGAGTGCTGAGGTATGTCTGCCTGCCTCCCCTCGGGTCCCTCTCAGTACCAGTGTGGAAGGTGATGGAAGGCAGCTGCCAAGGCAATTCTTCCTAATACCTGCTTGTGTCAAGAAAAGCATTTGAAATTTCTTTTAATTCAAAAAATATGGGGAAGGCTTCAGATTATTAACTCAAATACAGCATATAATTTTCACAGAATCACAGAATGTTAG